>NW_026779932.1:0-63001 GCF_030144855.1 Hypanus sabinus
CCACTTGCATATCAGCTAACCTTTTGAGAATTGAACAATATAATATACTTATATCTGAACTATGATCCGCTCCTTGGTGTCTGGTGCCTTTTATGTAAGAGAGCGAAATGTTTCTCCGCCTTCTTAGTGGCGACATAAATCCCAATCTCCATTGCATGAGATGTTTCTAATTACTTTGATGACGCAATCCCTGGTGTGGAGTTCACGGCATCAGGCGATAAGACATGTATGCAAAATTGATCCGTTCGGCCCATCAGTTCACCTCACCCTTTTCATCATGCTTGATTAATCTCAATGCCATTCCCCTCTTACCCTATCAAGCCTTACTAATCAAGAACCTTTCAACACTCCGTTTTAACATCGGGCCTCATTTCGTCCATCTATTCTATCTGGCCATTGAGGTCCCTTCTGGAGATGTGTACAACATTGAACCATCAGCCCAGTCGTTATCCTCACTTCGCTGTGCCACGCGGATATCAGACCGGCACGTGCTCTCTATATGAAATCCAGACATATCCTGGATTAAAATGTCCACAGCCGCGACTCATAAATGCACTGTGCGGCTGCACAGGGCACTCCTGTACTTACCCTCACTTTCAATAAAGCATAGCGTAGCACATGTCTTCTTAACTGCTCGATGCTTCAGAGTCCTATGTCCTGTGGAAGGATTAGGGTCGGAGAAGGTCACTATTTCTGCCTTTCCATCGATGCTGGCTGACAGGCTTTGTTCCTCCAGCAAGTTATCCGTGTTACTCTTAATTACCAGTAGCTGCAGATTTTCCTGTGTTACCTGTATCCTTGTTTCGTGTACACGGACTCCTTCCACCGTTCTTTATCGTGACCTATTTATTTATTAGCATGCGTTTCTCTAGGGTAAGTCAGCCTCCGGCCTGGACAGACTGAGATATCTCGGTTTATCTGGGCGATGCGTGATGTGTTGCCGGGTTACATATCCGAAGTGCAATATATCAGACAGTACACCATATGCAAGTTAGCTTTATAATTCTTAATCTGTAGTTAAAAAATAAAAGAAAAAGGGACCTTTTAGTGAAACAATCTGATGTACACGTTGGATCTCACGGCTGCCCATCCATTCAATCCCCATTCGTCTCCTCCGAGCGTTGTCGGCTCAGGGATTCTCACTCATAGTCCACTCCGTTCTGACGACAAGCGGCTCTCTCCACGCGCATCATCTCCCTTCATCTCTTGCTGACAAAAAGCCCGAGTATACCTTCTGTCAGACGCACTGGAAAAAAGAAATACAATACGCCGCTCATTGGATGACACACATTCCAAAGCCCCCGTTATCTCTAGTCTTAACCCAGCCTCTGCTGCTACTGTGAAACCATTACAGTAGTAGTGAAACATTACAGAGAGACCATTACATTAACAGTGAAACCTTTCAGACCATTACTCTCACGTTATTACCAATCTGATTTTTGGTTTATAAAAATGGAGAGTAACATCTCAATTATCATGTCCACATCTGGCACGCATCTGGCAGATCAACAATCCTGAATGGACCATATCGTAGGCGCTTTGCGTCCTGCCCCCTGTTCCCCATCCCACGAGCAACAGTGCAGTTTCATGCCGTCTGCAAACGGGGAATGTGTCCACACCAAGACACGGTAGTGTAGCGGTTTGCGTCAGACTAACAAAGGTGCCGCTGCAAGATCGGGATTCAATTCCCACAGCTAACGGCAAAGTATCTGTTCGTTTTACCCCTGTCCGCGTGGGTTTCCCCCGGGTACTCCGATTTCCACCAGCAGACGAAAGTCGTACGGGTTCCGGTTAATGAGTTGTTGGCATGCTCTGTTGGTTATAGACACTTGAGGGTTGCCCCGGCACAACGTTCGCTGATTTGACTTGACGCAAACAGCGTATTTCACTTGATGTTTATATATATATGTAACAATATAAATCTAATCTTTAAATACTGTACTTCAGCTTCAAAGTTATCGCCGTACCCTGCAAAAATCTATGCTGGGTACTGAACTCCGTAAAACCGAATTTGTCACTTCCTTCCATCCATCAGAAAGCCCTCATTTTCCTCTTCCCTGCTTCATTCGGCTCATTCATCTAAAAATGCCACGTGTGGGTTCGTATTCATTCCCACAGTCCATGCTGTACTTTATTTACGGAAACTTTCCAAAATCCTTTTGAGTCACAACTTTTGATTGAAGAAGTTCCCCCTTAACTATTTAATATTTCACCATTTATCTATGACCTGTGGCTTCAACCTCAATGGAAAAGGCTTGCTTGCACTAACACGGTTTATACCCCTCATAATTTCGTATCGCTGGTTTCCTCTAACTTGCTGGGTTTCTCGGTTCCTTTGTGAAACTATGAGATTACGTTTAACACACTCCGTTCTGCAAGAACGTCTGCAAACGCGAAAATAGTTGGAAAATGTTCATCTACTCAAACCCAATTATCCATGGTCATTTTCCGTATTTCAGTACAAGTTCCTATTGATAGAGCTGAATTTCAGTCATACAGAAACACAAGACTGGAGAAACAGGGATTAGCCACTCAGTTTATCATCACTCCTTATTCATTCAATTTCTCTGCCAAACCAAATCTTTCACTGTCCGCTCTAAAGCTGTGATCTGTAGTCGTCATCAGTTCAAACCTGAGGGGGGAAAGCTTACAGGCAGCGACCCACATATACAGCTCTCATAATATCCTCTACATCTAAATATCTTCCCTCATTCTTCTGCGCTCCAATGTCTGAAGTTCTAAAATGTATCAATCAAGGGGCTCGTCCGGGATTTGAACCCGTGACCTCTCGCATGCTCGCAAATTCAGGCCCAAAGCGAGAATCATACCACTGGACCAACGAGCCAGTTCTGTGTTTAAGTCATAACACTGCTGCCTCTCACTTTCTTAGTCTCCTTTGTCAATGCATCTGCTGGTAATTTTACGTCTAAAGTAGATCAAGGACCAAAGTTCAGTGCAAGGCACTGCAGGATCTTCGGCCCAGGAAGCTCAGTTCACCAGTTTAGCTCTACTCTGTCGATATTATAACTATTCCCTCCTAAAGAAACCATAATCCTCTATTTTCACGACAGTCATCTGTCTATCCAAGTATCTTTTTTTAATATTCCTATTGTGAAAACGACGAACAGCACGTTCCTGCGAACTGTGTGTGGGAACGGTGCGTTCCCAGAACCCACCACACTGTGTACAAAAAAAATCTACCTACCTCTGACCTAACCTTTCCTCCACTTATCTTAAACATATGCTTTCTGCTGTTGTCCAACCTGTCTGTGTCTCTTGTAATCTTATACACCTCCATCACGCTCTGTAGAATCGAACAGAAAAGTTCCAGCTTCCTCAATCTTCCCTCAATGTTCTAATCGCGGCATCGTTCTGCTGAACCTGCGGTGCACCTTCTCTAAAGGAGTTTTTCGCCCCAGAGAGTGGCTCCGATCACCCATTCTATTTAGTAGCACCACCGCTCCCCCAAGCCCCTTCTACCAATCACCCCAGTCACTGAAACACGATGTAATCTATTAAAAGCACATTTGTATCATTTAACATTGTAAGTACACGCTAGTTTCTGTGTTAGTTATGCTCATTCTGTTCTATATCCGTACTGTAACCACGGCATTTATATGTATTTATGATTTATCATCGGGAAATGTTTTTTTCAGTTACATATCGTCCCAACACTCTACGTCAATTATCGAATACACGTAAATGTACCGGCGAAAACGTTAATCATTGATCCTTCATCACTGATCTTCCCTATTCTGAGACGAGCTGAACTGGACACGATCCTCCAGGCGTGGTCTAACCTGAGTCTGAGAGAGTTACTTAACCTCGCGGCACTTGAACTCAATCTCTGACTAATGAAAGTCAGCGCACGACGTGATTTCAGAACCAGTCTCTCAACCTGCGCCGTGACATGAGTCCAAGGTTGTTCTGGATGTCAAATATAATAGACTTATTACTCGTGGTCGAGACCTAACGGTTAATACTTCTTTTGTTCTCTGTCCAGCGGGTTTTAGGGGACTGCACCGTCCCCTTAAAGCAAACAGGGAAATCATAGAGGTGGGGATCTGGAGAAAAGAGAATGGTTAACGTTGAGGATCGAGATACTGCTCATGCATATCGACCGTTCCATATCTTGCATAACCTGCTGAGTCCATCCGGTAGCTTGTCTTTCCGGCAGGCTCCAGTATCGGCCTTCTCCAACATTCCGTCTAAACTTTCCTGTGTTCAGCCATCCACCATCCATGTAACCTCCGTGGAACTTTCAAACATTCTCTCTAGAATTTCATTTCCTGGCAACCCTCAGGATCGATGTTTTATTCTTGCTGGTAATTTAATGTCGCCTCTTTGGATGAACAGCTACTTGATAGATATGTTTTAGATGATAAGAGGGAGAGATCGAGAGTGAGACCTGCTTCACAGGCGGAAATGAGTATTCCGAAAATGAATATATGAAATGGGGGACTGTATAGGGTATTTCAGAAAGAAGTTCTTTCCGGAGATAGTGGTGGGCCCCTGGACCGCTCTGTCGGGATCATGATAATCACAGATAGGTTAAGGTATTTTAAGGTACTTTTAGATAGGGAAATGTAGAGGTATATATCAAGGAAGAGATTGATCGATCTTGTACTACGTTAAATCGTCGACATAACGTCATTGGGTTGATGACATGCTCTGTGCTGTACTATTCAATGTTCTATGTTACGGTGCCCGCTCCTACCTATGTCGCACCGTTCCTCTACCTTCCCCTTATGAGCCAACTCAAGTGTTCCTGCTGCTTTCTCTTCAGTGTCACAGCTGAATGAGACAGCGGAATACACGCAAGATGCTGGAGCATCAAAACGTTTAGTGAAAACTTCCAGCACAGGTTTGATTTTTCACAGCATTACAGCTCTCCCTGATCAACATAGAAGGCCATTTCACATTCTTCGGTACGCGAACCCAGCTGCTCAGGACTAACCTACAAATGTTGCGAATCTTCAGATGAATTTATTGTCAACCAACGTAATATTCCGCCTTCTGTCTGTTTACATTACCACCTAGTTTAGACTCGTCGGAATATTTAATTTACGTGTCTTGTACATTTTCATCAAAATCTTTTTTCTGAACTAAGATACAGACACAATAATCACAGCAGAGATCCACGTAGTACACCACAATTCGTGAGCCTCCCGTCCTGAAAGCAATCTTCCACCATCATCCATAAAGCCGGTGTCGTGTCCACTTGGCTAGTGCGTCCTATACCTGAAGCTCTCTCCATATCCGGAGAAGCCGTCCATGCAGCGCCACGTTAAAAGACATGCTTCAATCCGTATACTGCCCTACACACATCGATCGTCGAGTGCATCTCTCCAAAGTAGTCTAACAGCTTTGTGAGAGCCGATTTGCTGCTAACACGACGGTGCTGACCATATTAACCCCCCCACTCCCCCAGTAACTTATCCATCACGAATGTCAGGCTCACTGGCTTGAATTTCCTTGGTGTACCTGTGCTACCCGTAAATGGTACGACATGAGCCGTTCTGCAGGCCTCGCGTACTTACCTTCGCCGAAAGATGAAGCAAATGTGGCCGCAAGTGATTTCGTTTTATTTTACCCCCGTCTTCTCACAAGATCAGAAGATGCATCGGGTCAGGACATGCGAGTATGTGACACAATGTAGGGTTCATAGGAAGCATGTAGAAGTTTCAGAGAGGAGAATGATCGGGATGCTGCCCAGATTATGAGGATTGGCTAAGCGAGCTGTTTGGAGAGAAAGAGGATGTGAGGCCACTTGATGTCGATGGTAAGATGCATAGATCTCTGGATAGCCAGGGAATTTTCCTAGGGCAATGAATTGGATCATTTCTATGTGATTTGAGACCCTCTTAAATCGTCCATGCTCTTCGTAACCTTTTTCGAACAACCAGCGGAATTCACGAGAGGCTTTTTTTCCGCTCGAAATTCATGCTGACCATTCCTAAAAAGAGTTCGCCTCTCCAAATTCAGGTAGATCGTGTCTCTGAGAATCAGATGCAGGTAGTTTCCAATCAGTAATGTTGGGATTAAGAACTAATTGAACACTGTGTTTTTCCTGTAGCCTATCGTAACTAAAATCAGAACTTTGGGCACTTTCCGGACTCCAGTACCCCAAGTATTTGGCGATAATACAATTACCTCCGCCTTTGTTCCATTCATTTCTTCTTTAGGTTCCCGGAATGCTCTAGATGCATATGGTCGCACTATACATCTTGTTTTTGCCTTTAAGGCGGCCAGCCCTCAACCTTTGCAATGAGCACATGGTTCAGGGCAGGGCCGTCGCCTTCCCTGAATTTTCCCGCTTCCCTGATATCCTCCACGCTAAATGCGGGTGGGAAGTTATCATTTGACTCCACGTCCAACATCTCTGGCTCCACACAGATTACGGCGCTGATCCATTCACTCCTTGATCATGCAGTTCCAGCAATATATTTATATAATCCGGGAGTATTTTCCTCTGCCGTTCTAGATAGATCGATACCGTACCCTATTTTTGCCCTCCGGCTTTTCCTGTTAAATATCCTCGCCGATGGATCCACTTGATCCTGAATAACTCAAGCTGAACTACGTTTCCTGTTAAACACAGGGGACTCTGAACTATCGGGCGGAAACGTCGACTGTGTTGTATCCTCCTTTCCAGTCAGACTTTATGAGTTTCTGCAGCATTTGCTATCTGTTACTCGTTATCCTTTTATCCAGACCAGTGTCTCAATATCTCTCGTCAACCAATGTTCCGTACTGTTGCCAGCTATGTCCATCACTCTGTTTGGAACACGAACTACCTGAACTCCGGATATCTCACCTTGAAAAACAAATGTCTCTTTACCACAAAATAAAATTAGCCTCTTCTCAACCATAAACCCTTGCAAATCCCCGCCTAATCGCCCTCAAACTGGAACTGCACTAAATTAGCACCTTAACTGTCGACCAGACCTAACTTTCTGCAGACCTATTTTCAAGCTGATGGAATTATGTTCACGGGTCGTAAAATGATCTCTTTTTCAATGTATTCGTCCTTAAAGATAAACGATACAGATTAGCTTTATATGTCACATATAATATAGCAACAATTAGTGGGTAGTTAGCTGATTGGGAAGCTGTTAAAATTAGCAAAAGCTGGAAATGAGAAATGGAAACCATGCGATAATATCAAATGTATTTTATTTTCAGATATATAAAAATGTTACAAAGACGCGAGAGTATATACATCGGAGCGCTGGAAAATTACAGTTGAATGTTAGAAAGGGGGGAACAAAGAATCAGCAGACGAATTAATAGCTATCGTGCACCAGTCCACAGTGGAAGATACTAGCAATATCCCAGAAATTCTAGAGTGTTCCGGGTAAGAAGTGACTCAGGTTTCCATTACTAAGGAGGAGCTGCGCAGGAAGCTGAATATTCTGAATTTAAAAAGTCACGCGGATCTGATGGATTACACACCAGTTTTCTGAAAGACGCATCTGAAGGGATTGTAGAGTCCGTCATAATGATCGTTCAAATATCACCATAAACCTAAGACATTGAGTTCCAACTTAGGTGGGGAAGTCCTGCTTGCTTTCATCCTGGTTTTACTACTAATTTAGATATCTGGTTTGCTCTAATTTCCTGTGATTCTCAGTTTCTTTGTGAAAGTGCGTGGTTACATTTTCCAAGCTCTGCTCGGCTAGAATGTCTCCAGATGTCAGAGAATGTTTGGCAGACGATTATCTACTCAAATAGTATTTTACACGTCCACTATCTTTATTTCATTTCATTGTTGAGACTATGGCACTCACTACATATGTTACTATAGAGCATATATGTCAAACTCAAGGCCCGCGGGCCAAATCTGGCCCGAGGTGGAATTATATTTGGCCCGCGAGCTAATATCTAATTACTATTAAAGCTGGCCCCAGTAGTCGAAGCGCCTATGGCGTATGATATGGCTAATGCTGCGTTTATTCAGGTACCAGGTTTTCAGGGTTTTTAGTGCTTATTCGGTTTCCCTGGGTTATTTCCTGAATATCATTAATGAATATTTTTTTTCTATTAGAGCTGGCCCGCCGGTATATTGCATGCACCACTAATACTACAAATCCCGCAATTCACTGCCAGTGCATTGCTCGCGCTTGCCTTCCTCTCTCATCAGCATCCATATGGCGCTAGTCACGTGTGCTCAACTTTCAGCTATCCCTCACCCCAAGAATGGCTGAACGAAAGGTGGACTTTGAAAACAGGGGTTTTCAAGGCAGGTGGGATGCGGAGTATATGTTCGCAGATATAAAGGGCAAACCTGTTTGTCTTGTGTGCGGAGACGGTGTGGCTGTAATTATAGAATATAACGTAAGACGACACTATGAAACGAAACACCACGACAAATACAAGCATCTGGACAAGAAACAGAAGCTCCAGAAGGGAGAAGAGTTGAAAAGAAGTCTGGCGTCACAGCAGGCTATGTTCACAAAAGCCAAAACACAAAGCACAAAACACAAACACAAAACACATAGTTTTATTGTGGCAGCAGAGATCGCTAAATCAGCCCGGCCCTTGACCGAGGGAGAATTTGTTAAGAACCGCATGATGAAAGTTTGCGACGTCGTGTGCCCAGATAAAAGGCAAGCATTTTCAAATGTGAGCCTGAGCAGAAACACCGTTGTTGACCGTGTACGAGAGCTTGCCACCAATAGACAACAGCTGGTGGGGAAGGGAAGAAATTTCATCGCATATTACCTTGCTGTGGATGAGAGCAGGGACACTTCTGATACTGCCCAATTGTCAGTTTTCATTCGTGGAGTGGACTAAAGGCTGTGTGTAACAGAGGAACTTTTGGATTAAGATCAATGCATGGCACAACTACTGGAAAAGATCTCTTTGATGAGGTATCCAGATGTGTAAATATAATGAGGCTGCCTTGGGATAAACTGGTGGGACTGACGACAGATGGAGCGCCCGCGATGTGCGGTCAAATGACTGGATTGGTGTGCAGGATCCGGGAGAAGATGCGGGAGGAAAACGGCGCAGGTGAGCAGACAGCTTATCACTGTATCATCCACCAGGAATCGTTGTTTTGCATGCCTTGAAAATGGAACATATAATGAACACCATAACACGAGCAGTTAACTTCATGAGAGACATGGGTTAAATCACCGCGAGTTCAAGTCGTTTCTGGAGGAGTTGGGTTCAGAATATAATGATTTGACCTATCACACAGAGGTGCGATGGTTAAGCAAAGGAAAATTGCTGAAAAGATGTTTCGAGTTGCGTGAGGAGATCTGTCAGTACATGGAAAGCAAAGGGAAAGACACAACAGAGCTCCGCGATAAAAAGTTGCTCTGTGAAATGGCGTTTCTGTGTGACATCACGAGCCATCTCAATGCGCTCAACCTGCAGCTTCAGGGGCGGGGTCGTGTGATCACAGACATGTACGCTGCAGTGAGGGCTTTTAAAACCAAGCTGCGCCTGTGGGAGACGCAGATGCAGCAAAAAAACTTGAGCCATTTTCCGTGTTGCCAAACTATGAAAGAGCAGGTTTCTACCGCAGTGTTCCCCCATGGAAAGTTTGCTGAAAATCTTAGCATACTTAGTGCCGAATTCACACGGAAATTTGCCGACTTTGAAGCCCAAAAATGCAGGCTTGAACTGCTCAGTAATCCATTTGCAGCCTCAGCTGATTTTTTATTTATTTAATGTTCAATGTTGTTTTAGTAGGCAATAACCTAAGCTTTGTTAGTTCCAGGTTAATATGTGTAATAAATTCATTTCAGTATGTTTTGCAATAAACGCTGAACCATTCCGGCCCTCGACTTGTACCTTTTTTTTTTAATTATTTTGGCATTTATTTCAGTTTAAATCAGTTTAAACTTAAATTTACTTTAGTTTAAAGATTGACATTTAAATCAGTTGCATTTATTTTTTATGGCTTTATCTGCAGCTTTTCCGGAGTAATTTCTAATGAAAACAATTTTCCAAAGGCCAACACTCTGTGATTCACATTAGTCTAAGCCAGATACTTAGCATCTCATCTTGGATGCAAGTTCATCAAGGTTTGGAGGCAGGCTCTGAGCTGAGTAAATCCTCAGAACTGAGTGAAGGTGTTCATCAGAAAGACGACTTCTGTGTGATGTTTTGTTTATCTTCATCAAAGAGAACAGTTGTTCACACAGATATGTGCTGCAAAACATAGGGAGCATTTGAGCAGCTTGGGTACGCAGCTGGGGCATCGTGTCGAGAATGAAACGTAGAAACTGTGCAGCGCCCACCGAGACATACTTCACCTTGAGTGTGTCACTACACTGGAGTTTCATCAGCTCCATTTGTATGTTGGTTGGTGCGCTTTCCACGTCAGCTGCAAATGGATTACTGAGCAGTTCAAACCTGGTAGGACACTTGTAACGCCTGCAGTGATAAGTGCCAGAAAGGAGATCAGTTGGAAGGGATCGTGGACATGGGAGTAACGTGAAACCTGCAGAAATCGCAGAAGGGTCTGGGGGCCGTGCAAGTAATTTTACCCTCGTAAGATTCCCGTTGAGGACGGAGGAAGTTACGGAGAAGAAATGCAGGAAGTACTTTGGGTAACAGCAGGAAGATTTCATTTTCCCAAGCTATAGGAAGTATGTGGAAAACACAGAAAGGTTGCAGAGAAGATTTATAATGATGCTGCCTGGATTGGGGAGCATACCTTATGAGAATAGCTTGAGTCAGCTCGGCCTTTCTTTCCTTGGAGCGACGTTTGGTGACCTGACGGAGGTGTGTAAGTTGATCAGAGGCTTTGATCGTGTGGATAGTCAGAGGCTTTTTTCATAGGGCTGGAATTGCTAGCACGAAAGGGCACATTCTATATGCTTGAAAGTAGGTACAGAGGAGATGTCAGGGGTATTTTTTTTTACAGAGAGTGGTGAGTGTGCTTAATGGGTTGGCGGCTACGCTGGTGAATACGGATACTACAGGGTCTTTTGAGAAAGGTATCGATATCTATTTCTCACATTCTCCAGAAAGTGAGGCAAAGATGTTGAGAAATATTTACTCTTTCAGGGGCATAATGTCGTTCAGTCAATCGAACGTCAGGCAAATGATTTTTAAAATCAAACAATGAAACTTGCAAAAAATGACGATCACGATATGAAGTAAATGGGAATGCAGGAAAACGACGAATTTACAAAAGTGAGGATGGTTTTTCAGTATCTTTAAATGGAGTTACATAACGGCTCGAGCTAAACGGTATATTTACCTGCTATGAAGTGTTGTTCTGCCAACTCTGCAACAAAATTCCAAATGGTGTCTCCCGGTGTATACAATCACTGTCATTCTCATCATGAAAATGCTGATTTTGTACTCGTCAAACAAATACCCTAAAAAATTATTATGCTAAATAGCATCAGCTACCACCAGCATTGAAATACTCGCGGCTCAGTGAAACTTGGCTCTTCCACCTTCAGTAACGCATATACATATCCTTCATTTTACCGGTTTGAAAAAGTAACTCCCTGTCCTTTACAGGGAACTGTTGTGCTTTGCCAAAGCTCAGAGTTGTTACTTATTTAGTGCAAGTTGTACAAGCTAAGAAAGAGACTAATTATTTATATTTTTCAAATTAGCAGCTCAAGTTTCGTGCCAAAGTAGAATCTGCAAGACCCATTTTAAAATGTTATAAACGGTAAATTATTTGCGCCTCTGGTGGCGGGCCTGTCGTACTCTACCTGAAAGCAGCACATCCACTATTATTTCACTCCTGACGCTCAGCTCTTATGTGGCTCCGAGTAACTGTTTGTATCGGACAGTGGCAAACCCTGGTCCGGCGCTTCGACAGACGGGCTGAACCAGGTGAGTGTAGCCGGGAAACACAAACACCTGTGAGTTAGAGATTTGCTTAACCCAGCATGTGCAGACAGTTCCCGGACTCTGCGGATGAGATCGACTACATGATCAAACACCCCAGAAGGCGGTGCAGCAACGCTTCATGAACAGCGAAGGGCAAAGCAAGGTACAAAAAGCGTCATGAATATCCGCCATAGCCCAGGAAATCGCCAATCGTGAAGTTTTTTCCTGCCATTGGATCAAGCATCTTGAGGCCGAGAAAGTAGAACTGCCTCGGCACAACGGATTTTTTCACTGTGAAATTCATCCCTCAAAAGTCGGAAACGACGGACAATCAACACCGATAAAAAAAGGAATTAGAAATAAAAGAAGAAACAAAATCAGCTGGGACATAACCCATTGATATTCTTCCAGTATTTTACCTTGCACGATTTTAACAATCATTTCAAGTATACATCCGTTTGCTCGTTCTGATTCTGCATATTCCATGGAAATTGTCAGCACGGCTATTTCAAAGAAAGACGTTTTCTGTTCATTGCCAATGGGGGCATATGAATTGACCATTAGATACTGAAATAGATATATAGATTGAGAAGGAGAACACCAATGAAAATCTGATTCTCTCTCTCGGCTGAGGGGAGTGAAAAGGTGTTATTTCCTTGCTTCCAAAGAATCCATAACTGCAATGAACAGGACTGTCACAGGTCTACAAGAACATCACTGACCACACGGTGTTTTCAGTGCTTATTCTGACATGTCAGCGACCACGTGGATAATGTTTCTGCTTGTCCGGATCCACCAATTCTACAACGTTACTATCACATCCCATTCGGTCGCAGGATCTCTCACATAGAGAGTATCACTGATTATTCAGAAACATCTCCAAGTCTGCTGGTAAAGTAATTGCTTGTCCAACATCATGATGGACGCAGCGAAAGCAAGTTGTATGACCATTAAACCATATTAATATCTCTCTATATATAAAAAATGCTCTTCAGCAGAAACCACACTACCAGTGATGATGTCTTGCAATCAATGATGACACTGTCGCTGGATATCAGAACATATTGGTTATGCATTTATTTGTCAATGCCCGCTCCCTTGCAGCAAATAAAATAAAACACGAATTCCAGTCTGCAGAATCAAAACTGCACATGTCTAATTATTAATGACATTTATAGTAGCATGCACAGCAGAGGATGGCTATGTGATATGAACAGAATGCCCGTGCAACTTATCGTTCAGAGGGGAGAGTTAGAAGGTCAACGTACCAACGAGTGACTGAAACATCAGTGAACATAAAGACATTTAACCTCGGCTTTTGTTGTTATTTTCATACTCATTACAGGTGTGACCCATCGGATAAGGATAAATATTCACTGTATTTTTCGATCATCATATTAGGCCATGTTTATATTTCTGGGCACCCACACATTTTTATTTTTGTCTATTTAAAATAAATTCAGTGCTATTTATTTGCAAGTCCTGGTACACACAAATATTTAGTGGGTTCGCGGGTAAAGAACCTCAATGTCAAAAATGGATGCAGCTTGAGTTCAGTAGGTTTAGATAATGGAAATCGCCGGGGGAAATGAGAATGGCGAGCTTTCATCACCTTTACACAACCGATATGATTTCCTCTGATGTCTCATACCAGCAATAAAATAGTGAATATAATTGTTAAAATACCCTGCATACGTGTAAACATACGTTAGGTATTCTTAATCTTTGGGGAAAAAACGTGCTTTATGCGGCAAATAAAAGTGTAAGCATTCTGATGTTTCAAGCAGATGGTGTAGAACAACAAGAGAGAATTATTGTACATCACTAGTCAGATTAATTACAGTCAAGGTGAGGTGTAGTTAACCCGTTATAGTTCGGCACTTGCAGAATTACGAGATACGCTCAGTTATTTGTTGGTGTACAATAAAATTGAGACTTCTTACAAAGACTTTGAAATATATATTTTTTAGAATATTGTTCGAATGTGACAAAACCTTGCAAGTAACAGAATAAAGTGGTCACTGCCGGATGATCTGTAACCTGAAGCACAACCGGATGAATATAGACAACTCTAGAAAGTGAGGGATGAAAACAGGTGGAGGAGATACCCTTTTCGTACTGCTCTTTGCCTTTTCCGCCTGCCATTTCCCAGCTTCCGACATATATTGTCCTTTGTAAGACCAACCGGAATTTGGTACATTACAACCAAGTCCTCTCACAAACATTGTATTGACCATCCGTTCAAAGTTAAATCTGGACTCGTATGTGGATCCGGGGAACAGAATCCGAGGTTGTATATACATATGCCGCTTGTATTCAGTGGATAGAAGTAATGGTCTGGGATTCAGGAAGTGTTTTCATTGAGTCACTTACTGTGCAATGATGGGTAGTGTTTGATATTGTGCAACAGAAGTTTAATGTTGTTTCCTGTCATGAAGAATATTTTAATTGCTACTTTTCCAGAACAATTAGTGCGCACATTCTGACAATGTCACTGCTGACCATGGAGATGACGACATTGATAATCCAGGCCCGTCACTGACCAGACTAATAATAATGCATTGCCTCCGCTGACTTTCCAGCGACAAGAAGTTTAGAGAGAATCATTTACTAATGGACATTGATTTAAAGTGACGAGAGAGAATTAATAGGAAGTGGAGAGACCACTTTAACAGATTATGTGGGTAGGTAAATAGAAAGAAGTACCCGAGAATGTGTTTGAGGGAAAACACTTTCAGAACATTCACAATGTATTTGGACAGTCCATGGATAGGAATCCCTTAACGGTATAAGGTCCAGAGTGCGGCAAATGAAGATAGCTTAGATGACATGAACCGCTTGGGCCGCCGATTCTCCATCACGTAACTAAGACGGTTTACTTTAAGAACTAGAACATGAACAACTTCTGTGATTCTGTACCTGAGTTGTGCTTCATTTCTGATTCTCGGCACTTGCAACAGTTGCATTTCTGTGATCTTTCATGCAGGGCAAATTATGCAAAATCACAACAATCACATGAGTTTGTTTTACTTGTCAATATATACAAGGTCAGTTCGAAGCTTGAGACTGATGCATTGGGATAAATCCTGTCCTCTTAGACTACTGGTTTGTATCCATGAAAGCAGCACCAGGTGCCTTACTCCAGAGTCCTCACCCCGGAAAGGGATACCGCTTCCGACGACGACGATTCAGATGTGTGGCACCGCTTTCCGTTCGCTAATTCCCCAATACCGGAAGTAGAGGCTCCTGGCCCTTCCTCCGCTGAGTTGAAGAGGAGGGAGGGTGTTGAGGGGCAGAATGAGATACAGCCAGCATTGGGGGAGAGAGAGTGGAGGGGCAGACTGAGGTACAGTCGGCAGTAGGGGGGGGGGGGCCGAGAGCAGATGGACCTTGAACACGAAACAGTGGGCTCTCAGGTGAAGAGGGAACCAGTGAGGGTACAACAGGTAGTCCTGGGATGTCTCCCGGGGTGTCTGAGCCGGAAGGGTCGGCAGTGGATGTACGGAGGTCTCCGAGAAGTAGGGACTCCACGGAGCGATTGACATACGCAGCACCGGGAGAACTGAATGTTGTGATCTCTACCGCCCTGCGAAGTTATGTCACTGTTTTCTGCACCTTGGTTGGGTTTCGTGTCTTGCAACATACATTGGGGAACTCTGTGAATGTCATGAGCTTTTGTTGCTGGGTGAAGAGAGTAGGGAGTTTCTTATTTTACTCCGTATGTTAATCAAAATGGCTTCTTTGTTAAGTAAAAGTAGGAATGCTTTCTGCTGAGAGAGTGCTTTCTCTCGCAACCTGTTTGGGTTATACTTACTGATAATGAGAATTGTATTCATTTGTTAACCAATTGGGATGAATGCTAGTCTTACTTTTGTTACCTCTTCGTCTAAATGTACAATCTGCAATGCTAATCATTTATAATAAATTAATATCAATGGAAAAGTCGATGTAGCATAGAAAACCATTCGGATCAGCGTGAGTTAATCATTCTGATGGCATGGTGGCTGAAGCTGTCCCGGAGACTTTTAGTCGTGCCTTCTATGCTGCATTACCGTTTCCCGGATGATTGAAAAGTCTCTGTGATAGTTTGGAGTCCATTTATTTCAGGATGACTCGGGACACGAATGTTTGAGTATATGACATAATTTCCAAATATACTCCTTTTGAAACCGATTTATTCGAAATCTGCACTGAGTTGTAATTGGAGTGGGCATTATCTACATAGATGACCATTTAATGTAAACACATACTTCATTCCTTTCCTCAATTCCTTTCTGAATTTTCTCTGAGTCAGTGTATAGATACAAGTATTGGTGCACATACTCAGAATTTGCAAGATGGACCCAAATTGCTGTAGTATATATACCGGGGAACTCAAATATTTGTCCTCAAAAAAAAAGTTTTCCGCTTGCCATTTCAGAGAATGAACTACATAGGGCATCCAAAATAATATGAAATTAGCTGATATAGCAAACAACAGAATCATGATTTTCTGCGGTTTTCAATCTCGGCATCCTTCTGATTATCACTGCTGTTTCGAAGGCCTCTGCGGACTCTATTTGCCGCAATGATATGTCTTACTGTTAAACCATTGAAAACTAGAATTAAGCCAATTGGTAGCAACGGTGTTAAAATGCTATCCAGTAATTCTAATCCTTTCCACACGGGTAAAATAGCGTATTCATCTGTCAAGGCGCAACGCCAAGGTATGTTGTCAATCATGACATAAGGTTCAATGGCGAAGTAAAACGGGGCACTTCTCAGGCAGCTCACTATAACCACCGTCACCATAATCACCGTAGCTGTTCTCTCAGTGCAGTATCGTTGCCCGAGCTTTCGACAACATATTGCGATGAAACGATCGAAGGTAAAGCTGACCGTAAACCAAACTGAACAATCCATCGTCACAACATATAATACAACTGTCACTGCGCATACAGGAGTGATGAGCAAGGATCTGGAATAAATGTAGATATTGTTGGTCTGTTGCACAAAAGCGAAAACTATAACCACCATCAGATCCGCTGTTGCCATTCCAACCAGGTAACGGATGATGCATTTGGAGAGTCCGCATTTTCCCCGAGATAGGATCACAATCGCCGTTAAATTAACTACAAGAAATTAGAAACAAAACAGGATTCTCGTTAGCTGCAACTGTCTGAATGCCTACCATTCCTCCAATACTATGCACGGCATGTTTTCTGGAAGTGTAAAGCAAAGGTTCAATGTGAGCCTGCTCCATTGCTAGACTCCTACTGGGGGACAACCATGGACTGGCGACTTTTCGACAGTTTCGAGCGAGGCATCTGATATCCACGACTCACCTACCGGTCGATCGCTCCAGAAAACATCACCATAAGCAGCGGCATTTCCATTATAAGAAGTGGAACAGCTGAAGTGATTATTTGTAGTGAAATTCAGGAGGTTTACAGCATAAGTCATAATTTAGTGACTTATGGAAGAACAGATCTGCGTGACGATATTCGACTGGACAGTCATTGGAAAAAGCTGCCGATCTGGAAAAGCGGCCACTGTTGCTGCAGAAAGCCGAGCAAGGCCCAACTATGAAACTATCGGCAAAAACATATTTCACAACAGAGAAGAAAAAACATCGTATCCGGAAAATAAGGAAACTGAATTAAAAAGAAATATCAGATGCTTGAATTCTCAATTCTGGAAACACAATTCAGGCGATGGTACCATCTTTGGTGTTCTCCGAACAGCGCAGCAGAACAAAACCAAGAGGACTGCGCTATACATCGAGTGACCAGCTCCAGTATCTTACCAGGGACACCGATCGCTACAAGTGCAGGATAGAAAACACCCGCGATGTAGTAAATCGTTGGATATCCCATATTCCGTCTGAAGCAATGTTCAGGTGTACGGAAAGTTCCAAAGGTTCGTATGGACCGGTGATCGTTTTTACAGGGTTATATGCAATTTAGCATAATTCCACTGAGGCAGTTAGTGTGGTTATCACATAAGTCTCATTAGGGACAACCAGCTACGCAAACACATGCATTAAGTTGTTTTTTTTTCACTCTGTCATAGTGCCATGAATTCGTATCCCCAAGGCTGTTACAAGTTGTTAGCTTTTACAGATAAATTAACATGAGCGTTGCCAGTTTAATTTCCAAGGCACCAGGCTTCAGCTGTTGAAATGAGATATCTTCTTATCTGTGTTGTTTCTAACAAAGACAATCATCCCGAACAAATAACATCGACAATCACCTTCCAAGAGAATAATTTTGACACATCGGCGGAGTGCACTCGCTCCCAACGTTGAGGTCGGGACAGTAGCTCGGCAGGTGAAATGGAGTACACGTTATTGAAGGGGAAATAGGTTCATTATTTCTCGCTTGTTCTAGTCACTTCCGTTCATTCCAATGACGAAAGTCACAATAATAGCTTGTGGCATGTTTCACAAGATGTCCTACGTATGTTCTTCTAAGCAGATAAACGACGTCGAGAACAATATTCCAGGGACATTTCATAATAAAAAATTACGCGCCCATACGACTATATCTGCGGCATGTGAACGGATTGACGAACGTTCGTCTCTGGATTAGCAGAGAGCAGATGGTTGATTGTTTGACGGTGACAAGTGTATTGCAGGGATTGGTGTTAAGTCCGTTGTTATTTATCATGTATCTTAATGACTTAGATGTAGAAAAATGAATCAGAACAATAATTAGGATGAATCTTAGATTGTGGGCGTTGTTCCAGCCAGACGCTCTATTCACGTTTATAGCTTGATGTTGACTGCCAGGAAAATGGGTTGGAAAATGTCAGACGGAATTTAATCGAGTCAAGTATGAGTTCGGCTGCATTGTGTGGAGAGATACAGCAGTTTAAGAAGCACATGGCATAGGTGGAATTTAGTTTGCAGAAGGAGACCTGGGAATACAGATCGATAATGTCAGGGAAGCAGCGTCAAGGGTAGATCGGCTTGTATTGATCTCCAATCACATTGACCTTCACAGTCAGTTCATTGAGTACAGGCGTTTTTACGTTAGGATGAAGCTGTACAACACAACGTAGACAGAATATCGGTTTACAATATCAATTATCTTCAAAGTGTGTAGCAATGATTTGAAAGCAGGAGCTCGCGAACTGAGGACAAGAGTGTGAATGAAGTGTTGAATTGGAATTTATTCCCTTGACGGCAGGACAATGAATGGAGATCTTACAGAAGTATACACATTTGTGAGAGTTACTGAAAGGATGGTTGCTCGCAGATCTCCCCAATTCTTTTAGTGAATCTAAAACTACTTCATAGTTGTGGGGTGAAAGTTGAAATATTCAGGAGAGGTGCGTGCTAAGGCGGACTCGTTAAGAGGGTCGAGGAGTGTAGAAGGATCTGCCAGTGTAAGTGGTAGATGCGGATTCAATTGTATAATTACAGTGAAGGCTGTCTATTTCCGTGCATGAGAGACGGACCGAGACTGCAGGCAAATGGGACGAAGCGAAAGATCAGAGAAGGAAGATCAAGATGGGTGAAAGAGCCTACTTCTTTGTAGTAATAATCTATAACTTCATGACTATCTCTGTCCAATTTCTCCATTCAGTGTCTTCTGTTTTTCACTTCGAACCTCAAACCCTGCCTCCCATATAACCCCCTACCTTAAATTCCTCCATATACCTGTCTAGTAGTCTCTTAAACTTCACTCGTGTATCTGCCTCCGCCATTGACTCAGGCAGCGATTTCCACGCACCAACAACTCTCTGAGAGTAAAACCTTCCTCTAATATCTCCCTTGAACTTCCCTCCCCTTACCTTAAACACTAGAACAATGCAAATCACAAGAAGTCGTCCTAGTCATGGACGACGTCAATGCAAAAGTTGGTGAGGGAAGAGAAGGCCATATTGTTGGAGACCAGGGATTGGGAGAAAAAAACGAAAGAGGGGAATATCTTATATCATGGCGTAAAACAAACAATCAGATAGCCACCAACACTTGGTTTAAGCAACATCCAAGAAGGAAATGGACATGGAGAAGCCCAGATGGGAAGAACAAAAATTAAATCGATTCCATAACAATCAATAACAGATTCTGTGGAAGCGTCCACATACCAGTCATTTGCAAAATGAAGATGAAGATGAGAAAATTAAAACTAAAAATATCAGAGCTAATGAATTATCAACAACTACAAAACACCCATCATCTGAAAACAGAATACACTACCAAGGTGAAACACCGTTTTCAGTTGCTGCAGGATGAAGGAGGCAAAGCTTGCTGGGACATACTGATGAAGCTGCAAAACAAACCATCCCACGAAAAGAGCGGAAAAGGAAGAAGAATGCTCAGAGATACAAACGCTACAAACTCTGAAACAAATGTGATGCACAGTAAGATTAAAGAACGAACGTGGAAGTTACCTTGCTCAGCAATTGGATGCATCGAAGCAAAAGACGGTAACTTAATTTTGAGCAAAGACGAAACCCTAAGCAGATGGACAGGATATATAAAAGAACTTCTTGAAGACCAAAGAGAAAAAAAAAACTGTACATAAAGAAGAATCTTGAAGGAATTAACATTCTAAAATCAGAAATTTAAACAGCTATAAACATGCACAATGTATGACAGAGCAGCTGGTCCAAACATCATCGCTATTGAAATGATCTTGGCCTCAGAAGAGTTTGGAATAGGGAAAATAACAGAAATGGCAAATGTAATCTATGATCATGGGGAGATACCTGATGATTTATTTAAATCAATGTTCATCACACTTCCAAAGAAAGAGGGAGCAACAGTCTGTGATATACATCGTACAATAAGACTGATGAACCACATGGCACAAACTATTCGCAGAGTAATCATGATGTGAGCAAAACTTTATTATAAACGTGAAATCAGCAAAGAACAATGCGGCTTTGTGGAAAACACTGCAACCAGAAATGCAATTTTCATGCTACGAATAATCTGTGAAATTCCACTCACCAACCACTCTCTGAGTGAAAAACCTTCCTCCAATATCTCCCTTGAACTTCCCGCTCTTTACTTTAAAGCCATGTGGTCTTGTATGAGCAGTGGCGCCCTGGGGAAGAGGCGCTGGCTGTCCACTCTGCCTATTCCTCTTAACATCTTGTACACCTCCATCATGTAACCTCTCATCCTCCTTCTCTCCATAGAGTAAAGCCCCAGCTCCCTTAACCGCTGATTGTAATCCATACTCTCTGAACTAGGCAGCATCCTGGTAAATCTCCTCTGTACCATTTCCAAAGCTTCCACATCCTTCCTATACTGAGGCAACCTGAACTGGACACAGTGCTCCAAATGTGGCCTAACTAGAGTTTTATAGCGCTGTATCATTACATCGTGTCTCTTAAACTCTATCCCTCGACTTATGAAAGCTAACACCCCATAAGCTTTCTTAAATACCCTATCTACCTGTGAGGCAACCTTTAGGGTTCTGTGGACATGTACACCCAGATCCCTCTCCTTCTCCACCCTACCCAGCATCCTGCCATTTACTTTATACTTCGCCTTGGAGTTTTTCATTCCAAAGTGCACCCCCTCACACTTCTCCGGGTTGAACTCCACCTGCCACTTCTCAGCCCTCTTCTGCATCCTATCAATGTCTCTCTCTAATCTTTGCCAACCTCTCCGCTATCTACAACACCACAACCTTCGTGTCGTCTGCAAACTTGTCAACCCACCCTTCTCATCCCACATCCAGATCGTTAATAAAACTCACAAATGTAATGGTCCCAGAACAGATGCTTGTGGGTCACCAGTAGTCACAATCCTCCAATCGAATGTACGCGGTCCACCACGACCCGCTGCCTTCTGCAGGCAAGCACATTCTGTATCCACCTGGCAAAACTACCCTGGAATCCATGCCTTCTGAATTTCTGAATAGGCCTACCGTGTGGAACCTTGTCAAAGGCCTTATTAAAATCCATGTAGATCACATCCACTGCATTACTCTCATCTATATGCCTGGTCACCTCCTCAAAGAACTCTATCAGCCTTGTTAGGCACGATCTGCCCTTCACAAAGCCACGTTGACTGCCCCTGATCAGACCATGATTCTCTAAATGCCCATAGATCCTATCTCTAAGAATCTTTTCCAACAGCTTTCCCTCAACAGACGTAAGACGCACTGGTCTATAATTACCTTGACTATCCCTACTACCTTGTTTGAACAAGGGGCCAACATTCGCCTCCCTCCAATCCTCCGCTGCCATTGCCGTGGACAACAAGGACATAAAGATCCTAGCCAGATGTTCAGCAATCTCTTCCCTTGCCTCATGGAGCTGCCTGGGGAATATTCCATCAGGCCCCGGTGACTTATCCGTACTAATGTATTTTCACAACTCCATCACCTCCCCTCCCTTAATATCAACATGCTCCAGAACATCAACCTCACTCATATTGTCCTCACCGTCATGAAGTTCCCTCTCAGTGGTGAATACCGATGATAAGTACTCATTGAGGACCTCGCTCACTTCACAGCCTCCAGGCACATCTTCCCACTTTTATCCCTAATCGGTCCTAAATTCACTCCTGTCATCCTTTTGTTTTTCACATAATTGAATAATGCCTTGTGGTTTTCCTTTACCCTACTCGCCAAGGCCTTCTCATGCCTCCTTCGTGCTCTTCTCAGACCCTTCTTAAGCTCCTTTCTTGCTGTCCTGTATTGCTCATTAGACCCATCTGATGCTTGCTTCCTGTACCTCATGTATGCTGCTTTCTTCAACCTGACTAGATTTTACACTTCGCTTGTCACTCATAGTTCCTTCACCCTGCCATTCTTTATCTTCCTCACCGGGACAAATTTATCCCTAACATCCTGCAAAAGATCCTTAAACATCGACACATGTCCATAGTACATTTCCTTGCAAAAGCATCATCCCAATTCACACCGACAAGTTCTAGCCTTATAGCTCATAATTTGCCCTTTCCCAATGAAAAACGTTCCCATCCTCTTTGATTCCATTCTTTTCCATGTTAATACTACGTCGGAGAGCGGTGTTCACTGTTCAACAGATGCTCACCCACTGACAGATCTGTGACCTGACCCAGTTCATTACCTAATACTAGAACTAGTATGGAATTCCTCCTAGTCGGTCTGTCGACATACAGTGACAGGAATCCATCCTGGACACAATTAACTAACTCTGCCCGAACTAATCAACAGCCAATCAGTATTCGGGAAGTTAAAGTCACCCGTGATAACAACCCAGTTATTTTTGCACCTTTCCATAATATGCCTCCCAATCTGCTCCTCGGTATCTCTGTTGCTACCAGGGGGCTATAGAATACCCCCAGTAGAGTAACTGCCCCCTTCCTCTTCCTGACTTCCACTCATACTGACACGAAAGAGGATCATCCACATTACTCTTCTTTCTGCAGCTGTAATAGTTTCCTGACCAGTAATGCCACACCTCCTCCCTGTTTCCTCCCCTCTCTATCTTTTTTAAAGCACTGAAATCCAGGTATTTTCAGAATCCATTCCTGCCCTGGTGCTAGCCAAGTCTCCGTAATGGCTACTACATCATAATTCCATGTGTGTATCCAAGCTGTCAGTTCATCACCTTTGTTCCACATGCGTCTTGCATTAAAGTACACACACTTTAGCCCTTCTACCTTACTACCTTTATACCCTTTATTCTGCTGCTCTTTTCTGAAAGCCACTGTATATGTTAGATCTGGATTTATATCATGCACGTCTTTCACTGTTCTATCGCTACGGGTCGCACACCCCTTACAAATTAGTTTAAACCCTCCCGAACCATGCTAACAAAACTACGAGCAAGGATATTGCTCTCCCTAGAGTTCAGATGCAACCCATCCAATCTGTACAGTTCCCACCTGCCCCTGAAGATATCCCAATGGTCCAAAAATCTAAAACCCTGCCTCCAGCACCAACTCCTCGGTCGCGCATTCAACATCCTCCAATTCTTACCGTCACTGGCAGCACTGGCGGTGTACTGGCAGCAATCCTGAGAACGCTACCTTTGGGAGCCTGTTCTTCAGCCTTCTGCCTAGTTCCCCAAACTCACAATTCAGGACTTCATCCCTCTCCCTGCCTATGTGAACGAGCCATCCAGGTACGAAAGAAATCTACCTATGTTTCATCAACAGCACAACAGCTTTTGACACTGTCAGAAATGATTCAAGATCCTGCCATAGTTGTGAAAGAGATTCGTTTCTGAAGAAACATATACAGGGACCAGACCGCTGTTTACGGATGTCAACCCTTCCACGGTGCGCTATTTCTCTGTAAATACATGCAGCTATTGAATCAGAAAGGAAAACTAAATTGATTTAAAAATAAATTCTTTGCAACGAAACCCGTACATGTTCCCATACAACAGTGGTAAAATATAGTTCCGGAATATGGCACCTGATGCTACTCCCTTAGATGCAGAGAAGTAGGATGAGAGGACACGAGTTATCCAGATGCATCATTGCCGTTATTCGAATTGACCTTGTACATATTACCAAGCAAAATTACCTCATTTGTCATCGTTGTGATTTTTCATAATTCGCCCTTCATGATAGACAGCAGAAATCCAACCGCCACAAGTGAATGAAATCGGAAACAAGGCTCAACTTATGTACAGATTCTCTGAAGTTTTTAATGTTCCATTTCTAAAAGTAAATAGTCTTAATAAACGGATGTAGAAACGGCGGCCCAAGCGGTTCATACCATCTAATCTATCCTCATTTTCTCTCATATTGAACGTATCCACCTTAAAGCATTCCTATCTACGGGCTGTACAATTACATTCTGAATGTTGTAAAAGTGTGTACCTCAAAAACATCGTCCGGCAGCTCGACCCATAAACATATTCACTTTATTGGTCAAATGTTGTCCCTCCGCTTCCCATTAATTCTCTTTCGTCACCTGAAATGAATGTCCATTACTAAATGACTCTCACTGGTAAGTCTGCTGAGACAACAGAATTATTAGTCTGGTCAGTGTTGGGCCTGGATTACTAATGCCGTCATCATCATGGTCAGCAATGCCATTGTCCGTGTGTGTGTAGTAATTGTTCTGGAAAAGCACCAATTAATATATTCATCATGACATGAAATCGCATTCAAGTTCGGTTGTACAATATAAAGCTGTACACACCATTACGCAGAAAGTGATTCACTTTTCAATTCCCAGATCGGAACCATTACCTCTTGCCACTGAATACAAGTAATGCATCTTTATGCAGCTCCCGATTCTGGTTCCACTGATCAGATAACGAGCCCAGATTTGAATTTGAACGGATTTAAATGATTGTAAGAGGACGTCAGTATAAATATATAATATTGCGTTTAATCTTAGAAATGAAAGGATGTGTCCGAAGCTGGGAAATGACAGGAGGAAAAGAGAAAGAGCTGATCAAGAAGGATGTCTACTCCACCTGTTTTCATCGCTCACCTTCTTGAGCTTGTGCATGTTTATGAGGTTCCGTTTTAGGTTGCAAAGTGTTTCAAAATCTTTAAAAACTCTCTCAATTTTATTGTACACAAACATGTAATTGAGCGTATCTTGCAACTCTGCCTGTGCCGATCTATAACGAGTTAACCACATCTCACCTGTCTGTAATGAATCTGACTAGTGATGCACAATAATTCCCTCTTGTTTTTTTCTTAAACCATCTTATTGAAACAACAGAATGCATAAACGTTTATACCTTGCCAAATACACATGGGCCAATATGATGATAGAAAAAAACGAGTGAGTATTTCTCCTTCTCCACTGCGTCACAACTGATATGAGTACGAAATGAGTACAAAAGTCGAGGTTAAATGTAATTATGTTCACATATGTTCGGTCACACCTTGGTACATTGACCGTACAACTCTCTCCTTTGAAAGCCAAGTTGCACAGATATTCTGCCCACATCGCATAGACATCTCCTGTTGTTCAGGGTACTATAAATGCCATTAATGTTTACACATTTTAGACAAAAAAGTAATTTGTGTGTTATCAGCATTTTATTTGCTACAAGATAGTGGACATTGAAGAATAAATACATAAATAAATAATATGTTTTGATATTCAGCGACAGTGCGATATCTGATTGCGGGGAATCACCACTAATGGTGTGATTGTGCTGAAGAGTATTTTTACAAAGAGGGATGTTGAAATGATTTTATGCTAATGCGCACTGTTTTTGCTGTCCATTATGAGATTGGACAGGCAATGAGTTCAGCAGAATACATGAAGATTGTTCTGAATAAGCGGTGATAGTCTATGTGTGAGATATCATCAGAATGATTGTGTTGTGATAATAACATTGCAGAATTGAGGGATCTGGAAAAGAGGTGACATATGTTCAGTGGCATGTTATAATGCACTGGTTACACCGGATGGGAAGTGATGATCCTGAGGTCCTGTTCATTGTAGTGCTGGATCCCTTGGAAGGTGGGAAATAACCTCAGTTTCTCCCTCACAGCCCAGAAAAATCAAATTATCTGTCTCGTTAATGTAATCCTTCTCCATCGATCTGCCTATATATTTAAGGACCTATCTACCTATTTATATACACCCATTGGGGATAAACTGAATATCTCCTTATTTGAAATAGCTGTGGTGAGAATTTCTATGGAATATGCAGAATTATAACTGGAAAACAGATGTATAGTTGAAATGATTGTGAAAACCGTGCAAATTAAAATTCTGAAAGAACATCAAAGAGGTATCTCCTAGCGGTTTTGCCTGCTGTTTCTTTTTTTCCTAACCCCTATTTACTTATTGATTTATTTATGTATTTGTGTGTTTGTTTGTTTGTTTGGCAGTGTTGTTTGTCTGTCTTTCCGCTGATGGCGTAATTTGTAAAGGAAGAATTTCATAGCCAAAAAGCCGTTGCTTTGGGGCAGTTCCACTCTGTCGGCCTCAAAAGTAGAACACTACAGCACAGAAACAGTCCACTCGGCCCTTCCAGTCGGTGCCGAAACTTTATTGCGCTACTCCCATTGACACGCACCCAGTCGATAAGCCTCCAGAACTCTCCCATCCATATATCTATCCACTTTGTTCTTAAAACTTAAAACTTAATTTCCGGTCCAATGGTAGGAAAGAACGTCAAGATTGGAGAAGACCTCGGTTGCAGCGATAGCCATGACGCCTTCTGTGCCTTGTTTTGTCATTCGCTCTCCATGAAGCTTTCTGCACCTTCCTGGTTAATGCATCTTGTAATTGATCTAATCCACCGAGATAGGGAACTGGCTTCAAATGCTGTGCTAAGCAATTCCTTAAACCACGAGGGTTCAAGTTTGCAGAATACTCTCACCTGGCTTAGCCTTCCTGTCGAAGCTTCGTACTAGCGGTTGCCACTTTCAGATTCAAATAGTAACTCCGAGTCACCAGTAGGAGCGGGATTTTAGGAGGGGCCGAAAGTGGACGAGCTGCCTCTGGGTAGAGAACAACAGGCCCGCCAACAGAAGTGCAAATAAGTAAATGCTTATTACATTTTTAAATGAAGTTTCTTGGATATTTTATTTTGTCACAAAACTTAAGCTGCTAATTTGAGAATTATTAATAATTAGTAACTTTCATAGCATGTATATCAAGAACTAAATAAGTATTTAGTGCACAATGGCTCTCTGCTAATGACAGGGAGCTTTATAAGAGGGTAATATAAATTCAAAGTACATTGAGCAAAACACCAACAATGAAACATGCAAAATCATGACGATTACTATCTGAATTAAAGGAGAATGCAGGAAACTGCCGCAAATTTCACGCGTGTGATAGAACTTGATCAGGATCTTCAATTGGTTTATTTACTTGTCAGAAAGTGTTGGTCTGCCAACTCTTCGACAAGATTCCAGATGGAGTCTCTCCGCTGAATACAGTTCACTTTCAGGATCACATATACATATACTACATTTTACCTGCTTTAAATAAACCACACTTTCATTAACAGAGAGCCATTGTATACATTGCATATGTGTTCTTGATGACGGAAGACCCACGATACACTGAGCGGTTAGTAATTCAATGCTGGTTGCAGTTGATGATATTTAGCATAATAAATGTTTGCGGTATTTATTTAACCAGTACAGAAACAGCATTTTCAGGATGACAGTGAGAGTAATTGGATTCACCGGATAAACACCACCAGATATTTTGTAGCAGTTGGCAGAAGAACACTTTCCAGCAAGTAAACAGACCTGTGTCCTTAAATAACTCCAATTCAAGATCCTGATCAACCATCTTCACATGTTTGAAATCTAGTGGTTACCTACATTGTCATTTAATTCAGATAGTAATATTCATTATTTTGAAGGTTTCATTGTTTGATTTTGCAACCATTTACCTGACCTATGATAGACTGAACGATATTATCAACCTGAAGCAGGTGAGTATTTCTCGATCTATGTCTCACTCTCTGGAGAGTTTACACTTTCCTTCCTCCAGCATCACAGAAACATAGAAAACCTACAGCACAATAACGGCCCTTCGTCCCACAAAGCTCTGCTGAACATGTCCTTAACTTGGAAATTATCTGGGGTTACGTATAGCTCTATTTTGCTATGCTCCATGTACCTGTCCAGGAGTCTCTGAAAAGAGCCTATCGTATCGGACTCCACCACCGTCGCCGGCAGTCCATTCCACGCACTCGCCAATCTCTGGGTAAAAAAAAGCTTACTGATGACATCTCCTCAGTACCTACTTACAAGCACGTTAAAACTGTGCCCTCTCGTGCTAGCCTTTTCAGTCCTGGGAAAAACCCTCTGACTATCCACACGATCAATTCCTCTCATCATTTCATCCACCTCTATCCTCCGTCACCTCTCATCCTCAGTCGCTCCAAAGAAATAAAGGCCGATTTCACTCAACCAGTTCCCATGGGGCATGCTCCCTATTCCAGTAAACATATTTGTAAGTTTCCTTTGTTCGCTTTCTATGTTTTCCACATGCTTCCTATAGCTGGAGAGACAGTGAGAAAAAAAAGACCTTCATGTTGATATCTGACACATCTCCGGCATTCCTCCTTCGTAACTCCCTCCGTCTTCAAAGGATCCTTACGAAGATACAATTCCCTTCACGGCCTCTAGCAACTTCTGCGGTTTCTGCAGGTATCATTTCACTCCCTTGTCCATAATCCCACCCGACTAATCTCTTTACTAGCACTTTTCGCTGCAAGCGTAACAGCTGCCCGATCTGCATCTACACGTCCTCCCTCGATCCACATGTTTGACACCCAATAAAAATTCCGGTGCCGCATGATGGAACACTATCGCTTCACATTGACCCTCTAAAATCCATGTTTTTTGACGTTGGCGAATGAACGTGTGAACATTCCACAGAGCTCCGATCCAGGCGGATGTGCGGCCAGACTGTAAGAATGATCAGTGGATCCCGGTAGACTGGTAAAATAAGTTTCAATCTGCCTTGCAACAGGATGCATAGATGGACATTGGAGACTTGCTCTGTGACTCGTCTCCTAAAATGTCCTGCCTTTTATCCACAGAGGACACGGAACAAGAGTATGATGGAATAATCCATTCTTAAATCCTCAGCAAGTCAATAAGACTGTTGGTGCCATCCAGCAAAGGACTATGTTGCATGTCATTTCATTCTGCAGTGTGAACGGTGCTCGGTGATCGACCAGGTAGCACCACCAGCGTCTAAGCATTGACCACAGGGGATCTGCTATCTCAGAGTCACCGTGTGAATCAGCAGCGTGCTTTGCAGAGAAATAAATCCCCGCACTTCACTGTAATTCTCTACCTCATCCCTTCGCCACTGGATTGTCTGAAATCCTAAAAAAGAAAATAAAATCATTGCCATCGGAGGAGCAATTGGAGACAGACAATAAATGATGTCTTGGTAACAACACAACTATCGCAGAAATCAACGAAACAAATACGAGTGTTGATGTGTTGATCAATTAATTTCATCTGGAGTCCGCCATTACTCCACTGCGCCATTAATCAATACTCCCTGTTCATTGATCAATACATCAACACTCGTACTAGTTTTTTTGACTTCTGCGATTTTTGTTTTGTTCCCAAGGAATCATTTATTGTCTGTCTCCAATAGCTACTCCGACGTAGCGTAGTCCTTTGCTTCTTAAAACAACACAAAAAATACACTAGACTACAGACCTACACTGGACTACATAAGGCGCACAGAGCAGTGCAGGCAGCACATTAAAGACAATAGGCACAGCAGAGAGCAGTATGTTGGTGTCAGTCTAGGCTCTTGGTATTCAGGAACTGATGGCTTGGGGAAGAAATTGTTGCATAGTCTGGTCGTGACAGCCTGAATGCTTCGGTGAGTTTCGCCAGAAGGCAGGTGGCAGAAGTGGCGGGAGGAGAAACCCCGATGATCTTCTCAGCTGACCTCACTATATGCTGCAGGGTCTTGCAATACGAGCTGGTGAAATTTCCGAGCCAGGCAGTGATACAGCTGCTCAGGAGGATTTCAATAACCTCTGTAGAACATGGTGAGGGTGTGGGAGTGGGGTGGGAGATGGACTTAGTTCAGCCTTCTCAGAAAGTCGGGACGCTGTTGGGTTTTCATTGCTTTGAAGCTGGTGTTGCGGAGCAGGTGAGATTCTACGCCAGGTGAACACCAAGAAATGTTGTTATTTTAACGAGCTCTACGCAGGACCCGTCGATATTCAGCAGAGTCCGGTTGTTCCATGCTCTCCTGATTTCAGCAACTATCTCTTTTGTTTTTGTTTCACATTCAGAGACAGTTTGTTGGTTTCGCCCAAGTCCGTTAGACGCTGAACCTTTTCTCTGCATGCTGACTCGTCGTTATTGTTGATAGTACCTACCACAGTCCTGTCATTGGCGAACGTGATGATGTGGTTCGGGCTGTGTGTTGCTGCACAGCTGTGAGTCAGCAGAGTGAACAGCAGTGGACTGAGCACACCGCACTGGGGGCCTCCGTGCCCAATGTGGTGGTGTTGGAGATTATGCTTTTTCAGGCTGCGTCCTTGTTAAGTCCTTCCTGCTTCACTGCAAGATGTCACACGCCTGCGCAATCCAACCTCCAATGAGAAGAAGAAAATAATCAAAATGGTATCCGCCGCACTCCCGTTCTGCTCCTCCGACTTTCTTCTCCAAAATAGGGTAAAGGATACAGATCTCAATATTGACGATTTAGTTACAGGAACTGATCCTTCGGAAGCACATATTACTGCGGTGGAGAAACTATTTGAAATGCCTTCTAAAGCTTACTTAACTATTAACTCAGCTAAGAATGAATTTGGTCATGCCACTATGACTTACCTTGGGGTTCTGTTATGAGTCAAGGTAAGGCAGCTCCCGTTCAGGCAAAGGTTCGGGCAAATTTAGAGTTCCCCACTCCAACTAGGGAAAAAAAAAAACTCTCAGAAGATTCCTGGGCATGGTAGGATATTACCAGAAATTTTGGAAGTAATTTGCTAATATTTCCCTTCCATTAACTAACCTTTTGATGAAAAATGAAACGTTTGTGTGGACAGTGCTTTGTCAGGAAACATTTGAGAAATTGTAATCATTTGATATGTCATCAACCGGTGCTCAGGGCACCTGACTTTGAAAAACCTTTTTGATTAGCTGTAGATGCTAGCGTTAAGGCTGCAGTAGCAGTATTACTTCAATGTAATGTGGGTGACGAGTTTGATTATCCAGCAGCTTACTTTTCTAAGAAATTTAATGAGCATCAAATAAACTATACGGCTATGGAAAAATAATTATTATTTCTTGTTTTGGCTTTTGACGTGTCCGTTGGTAAAACTCAAAAGGTACTCAAACTCAAACTCAAACTCAAAAGCCGATCATTTCCGTGAGTGTTTCTTAGTAAGATGGAAAACAAAATTAGTAGGTTATTAAATTGGAGTTTGATGTTACAGGAGTATAATATTTTGATAACTCATATTAAAGGCAAAGATAACGAGATTACTGATTTTTTTTTATCTAGAGGTTGAATGTACAATGTGATTGTTTATGGTGTGATATTTTAACAATTGGAATACTCCTGCTGTACAGTAATTTGTAAGGTGCTGTATGATAATACTATGTACAGTATACTGTGTATGTTGTAAATTTTAAACTTTTGTATTTTTTATGTAAATAGTTAATTGTGAAAATGTTACTAATGAAGTAATCTGGTGAGCAAGACGTAATAGTCTTGGGATGGTGGGGTAATTTCCAGCGAATGTGAGGTCACAAGATCTTATTTTCCCGCCAGTGGGAGGTGACATGATGACCAGTTTCAAATGGTGTAAAATGTGAAAGCCCTGTGGTGTCGCAGGTCAGTTCGTCGTTTAATTCGTCAGCTACTCCGTTATGCTGCGTTTTCGTCTCCTGAGGCAGTTTTGTTTGAAAGTGGAGTTTTAATTTCTATCTTAAGTGTCGATGGGTATTGCCGGCAGTTTCGCCACAACGCTGCCAGTTTTAGTCCAGCCGGAGAGTGAAGATTGATAGAAGTGCGGGAACCCGAATGATCGAGTAAAGTTAGGGTCCTCGGCGGTTTACTACAAAATCGACTTCATTACATCCTCGTTCAGAAGGTAGTAACCTGCATCCGAGATAGCCCCTACATTGTGAAAGCATAAAGTGTTGGACGCGGAGTTATTCGCCAAAGAAAAAGGTCAGGTCATTTAAGCCGTTTTTATTTCCTGCGACGTAAATCCTTCAGTGGAGACATATTTCGGTTGGCATCAGCAGTAACATCACGTCGTCGAGGAATACGCTACTTCAGGAAAGTCGCTCCTAAATGATTGCATAAATCATTTGGACTTTCGAATTTACCACTTTAGGAACTGTGTTTGCACTTATCGCTTTAAGAACTGTTCGATTTGCCGTACAGCATTCAACCTCCAGTTAAGTTGTTTACTTTACATTTGTTGTTGAACTGTGTTTAAATAAATGTCTCTTTGTTTACATAAACATGCATGTTTACATAAACCTGCCTCAATTCTATATTCATTGTTGCCGATTCATAACAACATAGGTTTTGCAATTATCCAAGAGGACATGAATCACCTTGTTTAGATAACACACGTTTATTTAATAACATTCGGGATGCCTGATAGAATGGTCAAGTTGTAACAGCGGACATGAAATGGAACCGCGCACTACCGAAAACACGACGAAGTGGTTTGACTTTCTTTTTTTTTTGGACAATGTCAGAATAATGTTGCAATGTGGCATTATCAAAATCTTTGGCTCTTCTCTGAATTTAGTGTGGTTAAGTGCTTAAATAACGATGTTTGCACAGGAACTGAGGGGCATGAGCATGTTTCCGTTTGTTCAAGAACATCTGCTGGGGAATAATGGTCGGGACCTGACTACATGGCGAAAAAGGGGATAAAATGTTTCACAAATGCTACCAGACTGAGTAACATACAGGTGCCCGGTAGAGCGAAATATTATGGATTGTCTTCTGCTCATAATGTCCAGGTCAGGAGAAATAACATTACTGTAATTCCGGGATTCTGTTTATGAATTTCTGGCCACGCAAGAAATGCCTGAAATTCTCTCCATATACCGAATTACTAAACTAAATGCACAAATTAAGCAAAGATAACTTTTAGTAGTTTGAACGCGGTAAATGCTGTTAAGCTTTGCCGTTTTCATTCAACTAAATGTAATATTTGGCCATTTTGTGCATTTTGTACACAGGGCATCCAGATTAAATTCAAAACACCATGAAATATTACCAATTATTGGCAGCGGTTGATATACAAGCAAATAGGGGATGTTATCCTAGGAAATCTGGATCTGTCTTTCTACTTCAAGGAATGTCACAGCACTTGCTGTAGTGAAGTTAATGAGTATTGAGCTATTAGTAATCCGTGTCTTCGGTCTCACTTGTCAAATCCGTGGTCTCCACCTTCGTAGCATAATCTTGGATGAATTGTTCAATAGTGAGTTCTACCAGGGCCATCCGGATCGGCTAAGGCCGGAGGGGACTAGCCATGGAGGGTGGTATTGAGGTTTCTATCATTCCTGCTCAATCTGCCATGTCCTTTTCTCCACCCAGCCGATAGGGTTTACCTGCCACTTGTTCAATACACACCCTACTTAACCCCAGTTTTCAAACGCCATCCTTGTTCACACATTGAAACTTTCAGCTCAACCAGTATTTTCTGGCTTTCACTCGACCTGCATTAAGTTTACCTTGTTGCAAATGGCGTTTAATTTCCCTTGGCCTTTGCTTTGTGGCTTCTGGTGTTATTCTTTTGTATTATTTTGCCATCCATTATGGAAGTTATCGTTCCCCGTTGAATCCGTTACACTGCCCTGATTCTGGATCAGTCCTCCTCTGCATTTCCTGACGGATTGAACGGCAAGCGTGTTAAATAGAGAAGACATCACTCCGGCGGTATTACAGCCACCCTTGAAATAATATTAATTATACTCCATGAAATGATATGAAATGTTTACCCTTGATTTGAACAGTGGTGGAGTAAAATCTTTGAGGACATATGCTCGTGTTATCAGATATTTTAATTGACATACAAAACGTGTCAGAGCATATATGAAAGCGTAACACTTGCAGACATGATCATACTTAAGAGATGAAAATTGTATTGAAAGAATGGAATACGTCGGGTTTTTTTTTTTGCTATTACGACCATTAAGGAAAATAGGAAATTAGTCATTAATCACGTTTGTGTTTACTTGTTATGTCTGAGAATGGGTAATGAAAACTGGTGGCAGGACCACATAGTTAAAACATAAGTTAGCATAAATGTGCTTCGGCGGGTTTCGCTGTCGGCAAGTGGTTTTCCCAATAGGTATTGCCCGATATGTATTGTTCACAATCTATCTTTCCCTGCCTTGCTTCAAGAGGTAGATAAGCAGATTTATTCTGTTCCTTGCAATGTTTTGTCTCATTCGAGCAATACTTAGAAATCATTTCAAATTTTTTAAAAAAACTGTCTCATTTTTATTGTACACTAACATATAACTGAGCGTATCTCGTGATTCTGCAAGTGTCGAACTGTAACATATTTTTCCCACCTTGACTGTAACAAATCTGACTAGAGATGTACAATAATTTTCCGTTGCTGTTCTGCACCGTCTGCTTGAAACAACAGAAAGCTTACACATTTATTTGCAGCATACAGCACGTTTGTTTTCAATGTTTAAGAATACCTACCGTAGGTTTTCACGCTTACAGGGTATTTTAACAATTATATTCATATTTTAATGCTGGTCTGAGACATCAGAGGATATCATATCGGTTATTTAAAGGCGATGAAAGCTCCGCATTCTCATGTCCCCGGTGGTTTCCATTAACTGAATCCCCTGAAGAAAAGCTGCATCAATTTGTCATTGCGGTTCTTTATCCGTGAACCCACTAAATATTAGCGTGAACCTGTACTTGCAAATACATATCACTGAATTTATTTTAGATACACGAAAATTAAAATATGCATGCGCCCGAAAAAATAAACATGGCCCAATGTGGTGATAGACAACAAAGAATGAATATTTCTCTTTATCCGCTGGGTCACACTAATACGAAACTAATAACAAAAGCCGAGGTTGAATATTTTTTATTCCCATTGTTGTTTCGGTCACTCTTTGGTACATTGACCGTACAACTCGATCCTCTGAACAAAAAGTTGCACGGAGATTCTGTCCACATCATGCAGCCAGGTCCTGCTGTGCATGGTACTATAAATGCCATTAATGATAACACATTTGAGATGTTGACTCTGCGTTTTGTAATGAGTGTGTTATCAGCATTTTATTTGCTGCAAAGGAGCAGGCATTGGCGTCTAAATACATAGTAAATATATATATATATATATATATATATATATATATATATACATATATATCTGATATGCAGCGACAGTGTGATCATTGATTGCAGGGAATCATCGCTAATTGTGTTATTCTGCTGAAGAGCTTTTTTATATAAAGAGAGATAGTCATATGGTTCAATGGACATACATCTTGTTTTCGCTGTGTCCATCATGAGGTTGGGCATGCAATGAATTTACCGGTATACTTAGAGAGGGTTCTGAATAATCAGTGATAATCTCTGTGTGAGAGATCCTGGGACCGAATGAGATGTGACAATAATATTGCAGAATTGAAGGATAATATCCACGTGGTCACTGGCATGTCAGAATAAGCACTGATAACCCCCCAAGGGCAGCGGTATTCCTGTAGCCTGTGACAGTCCTGTTCATTGCAGTGATGGGTCCCCTAGATGGAAGGAAAAAAAAAACCCGTTGTCTCCCCAGAGCTCAGAAAAGGAATAAAATTACCTGCCTCCTAAATGTAATCCATATCTATCTATCTATCTATCTATCTATCTATCTATCTATCTATCTATCTATCTATCTATCTATCTATCTATCTATCTATCTATCTATCTATCTATGCAACTATCTATGCACCTATCTATCTATTTATATGTGCATATTGGCGATAATCTGTAATTTCCTTTCTTTGAGACAGTCGTGGTGAATAATTCTATGGAATATGTAAAATTAAAACTAGAAAACGGATGTATTCTTCAAATCGTTGTGAAAATCGTTCATGGTAATATCCTGGAAGTATATCAATGTGTTATGACTTAACTGATTTGTTAGGTCTTTTATTAATGCTTAGTAACTTCCCTAGCATTATCAACGTACTTTAAATAAGTACCAAATCTGATCTTTGGCAGAACAAAGCAGGTTCTCTGTTAAAGACCGAGAGATTTAATCGGGTAAAATGAAGTATATGTATATGCTTTCATGAAGGTGGAAGACACATGTTTCACTGAGTCGTTCTTAATTCAATGCTGGTTGTAGTTAATAATATTTAGCATAATAAATGTTCACAATATTTATTTGACCAGTACTAAATAAACATGTTCTGGATTCTAATAACAATAGTTGTATTCACCGGAGAGAAACCCATCTGGAATATCGTTGCAGAGTTGGTAGATCAACAATTTCTAGCATTTAAATAAACCGTCTGCACTATTCCTCATACCTCCTATTGTAGAATATGAAAACCATCCTCACATGCTTGAAATTTTGTTGGAATTCATGCATTCGCATTTACTTCAGATAGTAATCATCACTATTTTGCAGGTTTTTTATTGTATAATTTTGCACAACCTTCGGTTGACCGAACAACATTATCACCCAGGAACTGGTGAGGATTTCTCGATATCTTTATCTCACCATCTGGAGAACTTACCCTTGTATCTTCCTCCAGCGTCTTGACCAATGGCAACAGTTGCATTCAGGAGGGAACTAAAAATTGATGAGCTGCTTCTGGGTAGAGTACGTCAAGGCTGGCACCAGAGGTGTCAAGAACATACTGCTAACAACATTTTAAAATGAAGGGTCCTGGAGATTTTATTTAGGCTCGAAACTTGAGATGTTAATCAGAGAAATATTAATAATTATTGACTTTCATACCATGCACTAAATAAGTTTCAGATCTGATCTTTGGCAGATCACAGTGGTTATCTGTTAACGACAGGGATTTTTTAAGCGGGTAAAATGAAGTAAATGTATTTGCGTTCCTGAGGGTGGAAGACCCACGTTTCACTGAGCCGTTATTAATTCAATGCTGGTTGTAGATGATAATACTTAGCATAATAAATATTTACATTATTTATTCGACCAGTGCAAAATCCACATTTTCAGGATGAAAATGACAGTAATTTTATTCACCGGAGAGTCAACATCTGGAATTTCGTTGCAGAGTTGGCAGAACAACACCTTCTAGGTCGTAAATATTACATCGGCCTGTGTCCTTAGCTACTACCCATTGAAGATCCAGAAGAACCATCCTCAGACGCTGGAATTTTTGTTCAGTTTCCTGCATACTCATTAGGTGAGATGGTAACCATCATTATTTTGCAGGTTTAATTGCTTTTGCACAATATTTTGCCTGACTGATTGACTAAACGGCATTATCACCCTGAAAAGGGTGAGTATTTCTCGTAATCTGTGTCTCACCTACTGGAGGATTTACCCTTACCCCTTTCCAGCGTCATAGAAACATAGAAAACCTAGAGGACAATACAGCCCCTTCGGTGCACAAATCTGTGGCGAACATGTCCTTACATCAGAAATTACCTAGTGTAACCCATAGCCGTCTATTTTTCTATATTCCATGGACCTGTCCAGGAGTTTGTTAAAAGTCGCTCTCGTTTCCGTCTCCACCACCATTACCGGCAGCCAATTCCATGCACTCACCACTCTCTGCGAAAAAAATATGCCCGTGACATCTCATCTGAGCCTACCTCCAAGCACTTTATTACTGTGCTCACTCGTGTAGCCACTTCAGCCTCTGACTATCCAAACGATCAATGCCACTCATCATCTTATACACCTCTCTCAGGTCACCTCTCATCCTTCAACTCTGCAATTAAAAAAGGCCGATTTCACTCACGCTTTTCTCACAATGCATGATTCTTAATCCAGTCAAATGTTTGTAAATGTCCTCTGCACCATTCCTATGGTTTCCACATCATTCTTATAGCTGAAGAGCAGAAAAAAAGGTCTTCCTGTTGTTACCTGGCACACCTCCAGCAGTCCTCCTCCATAACTTCCTCCGTCGTCAACGGGAAACTTACGAAGATACAATTCCCTGCACAGCACCCAGCCCTACCTGCATCTAAACGCCCGCCCTCATTCCACATTGGTGAGACCCAATATAGATTGACGTAGCGCATTGTACAACGCTATCGCTTCGCATTCACCCTCTAAAATCCATGCTTTTTGCATTAGCGGATGAACGTGTCAACGTTCCCCGGTGTTCCGATCCAGATCGTTATGTGGTCGGTCTATAAGAATGGAGACCAGTGAATCCCAGGACGATCGGCAGAATGAGTTTCAAATTGCCTTACAAAAAGATTCTTTAATTCACGTTGGGAACTTTGTGACTCCCCTCCTAAAATATACTACATTTTGTTCACGGGTGACACGTAACAAGAGTATGATGGAATATTCCACACTTACATCTTCAGCAAGTATGTACCGTGTGTACTGTGTTCAGTCTTTGTCCAGGCAGCATTTCCAGCTTCTGGACCAGTGACAACAGTCGCAGGGGAACTCGCCACATCAGTCCCCGTGTGCGTCAGAAACCTGTTTTGCCGAGAAATATACCTCCGTCCATCACTGTCCTTCCCCACCTCTTCCCATTCGCTACATGAAGGCTGTAAACCTCTAAAAGAGAATTTAATCATTGCCATCGGAGGAACAATTGGAGACAGAAAATAAATGATGCCTTGGTAATAACACAAATATCGCAGAGATCAAAAAAACTGGTACGGGTTTTGATCAAAGAAAATGATATATTGATTAATGACGCAGTGGACAATAAAATGGCGGAGTAGGAATTAAAATGAATTGCTTTCGCAGCAAATGTCAACTGTTTTCGAGTTACTGAAAGAAAGCAATTTACAAGAAATGGTGAATCACAAGGAGAGTCTAGTGCAGTCAGCCTCACAAATCGTATTCAAGTTGTGAGAGGGAAAAACAAGTTATCAGCGCCGAGGTGTTCTCAAAGAAGCCGAGGGCCACGCATCTGTACATGTTACACAACGGATACAGAGTCCGGCCACAGTGATAACACAAATTCCACACATCGCGCTTCGATACCAGCTCCACGGTGGATACCGAAAGGCGAGTCGCCCTCCAGAATGGCTTGGGGGATGATTACACAGTCTGGTTGTGAGAGCCTGAATGCTTCGGTGCCTTTTGCCAGATGGCAGGTGGCAGAAGTGGCGGGAGGAGAGACCCCCGATGATCTTCTCAGCTGACCTCACTATCTGCTGCAGGGTCTTGCGTTACGAGCTGGTGACAGTTCCGAGCCAGGAAGTGATACAGCTGCTCAGGATGATTTCAACAACGTCTGTAGAACATGGTGAGGGTGGGGGAGTAGTGTGGGAGATGGACTTTTCATATCCTTCTCAGAAATTGGCGACGCTATTGAGCTTCCCTTGCTGTGAAGCTGTTGTTGAGGCAGCAGGTGAGATTCTACGCCAGGTGAGCACCAAGAAATTTGATGCTCTTAACGATCTCTACGGAGGAGCCGTCGTATTCAGCGGAATTTCGTTGCTGCGTGCTCTTCTAAAGTCAACAACCATCTCTTTTGCTCTGTTCACATTCAGTTTGCTGGCTCTGTACCAGTGCATTAGCTGCTGCACCTCCTCTCTGTAAGATGACGTCTTTCTTGCCAATGAGACCCACCACGGTCGTGTCATCGACGAACTTGATGATGTGGTTCGAGTTGTGTGTTGCAGCACAGTCATGGGTCAGCAGAGTGAACAGCAGTGTACTGAGCACACAGCCCTGGGGAGCCCTCGTGCTTAGTGTGATGGTGTTGAAGATGCTGCTCCCGATCCGGATTGACTCCCAGTCAGGAAGTTTAGGATCCACTTGCCGTGGGAGGTGTTCAAGCCCGGTAGGCTCAGCTTTCCAGTCAGTTTCTGAGGGATGATTGTGTTGAATGCTGAACTGAAGACTTTGAACAGCATCTGAACGTATGTGGCTTTTTTGTCCAGGTGGGTTAGAGCCAGTTGGAAGGTGATGACAATGGCGTCATCTTTTAAGCTGTTGGGATGGTACGCAAACCACAGGTGGTCCAGTGAAGGGGGCAGCGGGGTCTTGACATGCCTCATGACAAGCATCTCGAAACACTTCATGATGACAGATGTGAGTGCAACGGGACGGTAGTCATTTAGGCTGGACACTGAAAATTTATTCGGCAATGAGCCGACGGTGGCGGCCTTGAAGCACGTGGGAACGGTGGAGCTGCTCAGGGAGATGTTGAAGATGTCAGTGAGAACAACTGCTAGCTGGTAGCACGTCCTCTGTGCACTCTACCAGGGATGTTGTCTGGTCCAGCAGTCTACCGTGGGTTGACCCTGCTCACGGTCTTCTCACATCGGCCATGATGAGACACAGCGCCTGGTTATTTGTAGGAAGTGTGGACTTCTTCGCCGTCACGTCATTTTCCGCCTCAAAACGGGCGTAGAAGTTATTCAGCGCATCTGGGAGGCTCTCCTGAAGTCAACAACCATCTATTTTGTTTTTGTTTTTCACATTCAGAGACAGTTTGCTGGCTCTACACCAGTCCGTTAGCTGCTGCGCCTCTTCTCTGTAAGATGACTCGTCGTTCTTACTGATAAGATCCACAGCTGTCGTGTCATCGCGAATTTGTTGATATGTTTCGAGCTGTGCGTTGCTGGACAGTCGTGAGTCAGCAGAGTGATCAACAGTGGAACGGGCACACAGACCTGGTGGATACCCGTGTTCAGTGTGGTGGTGTTGGAGTTGCTGGTATCACCTCTGTGCCCGTTTCCAGGCACTTTAAAACGATGCCCTCTTGTGTTAGCCAGTTCGGGTATGGGTTGGGGGGAACTCTGACTATCCACGCGATCAATGACTCTCTTCATCATATACACCTCTGTCAGGTCATCTTTCATCCTCTGTCACTACAAGGAGAAAAGGCCCTGTTCTCCTCAGGTACGATCTCCATTCCAGGCAACACCCTTGTAAATCTCCTCTTCACTCCCTCTCTAGTATCCACGCACCCTCTCTATATTATCTATAGTATAAACCCTGGATGGCGAAAATCTGCCTGCATTCACACTGTGCATTGCCCGAAATTTTCCCTTTACTTTATCGCTGGACATTTTGAAGCTTATTGATATTACAAAACTGTAAGGAGGTGGCCAGAACAGCCCACGATATTCTATCTACGGCCTCACCAACATGTTGTACAGCTTCAGCATCAAGTCCCAATCCCTATACTCCGTGATCTGATTGTGAAGGCCACTGTGATCAGAGCTCAATACGGGCCGAACTGCCCGTGACACCGATTTCCAGTAATTGTCGATCTGTATCGCACAACTTTCCTCACAACGCCGACCATCTCATGCTTGTCTGTATTAAATGCCATCTGCCATTTTTCAGCCCATTTCCAACCCAGTCAAAATCAAGCTACAAATTTGGATAGTTCCTGGCTGGAACAACGCCTCCAAATTAGGAATCGATCGTAATTCTTCTGATTCAGTTTTCTACATTGACACAATGGGCCAAACACCAATCCCTGCACTGCACTTGTCAGAGTCAAAGAGTCAACCATCCTCTCTCTACTAATAGAGAAAAGAACATTCACCAATCCGTCCATAAGCCGCATAACTTTTGTGTGGGCGCGTAACTTTATTTTATTATCAAAGGTCCCTGGAATTTTACTCTCAGTCTCTTTTATGTGTTCATAAGAACATCCGTAAACGTGTTTCTGTGATACATTTCCTCAGCTGTTACTCGACAACGAGTCGAAATGACTAAAGCAAGTGACAGAAAAATATAATTCCATCTCTTCCCTCAATAATTTGTAGACCATTTTACTTGCTGAGCTGATCCTCCGCCCTCAATGTCAGAGGCGAATGTGTTCCGCTGAATAGGACAGAATAAATACGTTTGAAGTTGATTGTTCAACATGTTTGTCTATGTTAGATACAACACTAATGAGAAATTCTCCCATTTCAGCTGCTGTCGTCAGATGTCCTGGAAAGTACATTGGTCGTGCTCGTGTTATCTTTTGTTTAAAAGTTAATAACGTGTAATATCCCTTGGGATACGAATTCATGGCACGCTGACCGAGTGAGAAAAATACTTTCATGTAAGTGTTTGTGGAGCGGGTTGTCCCTCATGCGACAGATGTCATAACCACACTAATTGTCTCAGTGGAATCACTCTGAATTGTATACAACTCTGTAAAATCTGCCAACTGTCCATATGAGCAACGGGAACGCTCTGTACAACTGAATGCTGCATCTGACAGAATATGGAATATCCAGCGATTTACTACATTGCGAGCGTATTCTATCCTTCTATTGTCGCGATCGGTATCCCCGGTAAAGTACTGTAGCTGGTCACTCTATCTATGGGGCAGTCGTCTCTGCTTTCGTTCGATGGCACTGTTTGTACTTTTACTGAGCACAGATGCTATCTTCGTCTGAAATGTGTTTCCAGAATTGAGGATTCAAGCATCTGATAGTTCAGTTATTCAGCTTCCAGATTTCTTCTGTGTGAAGCGTTTTTTTGTCAATGACGTTGTTGCCCATATCGCTACAGTTCAATAATTTCATCTTGCTCGGCTTTCTTAACTAACTGTAGACGCATTTCGAGACCAGAAGCTTTTGTAACTGAACGGGCAGACGGATATCGACAATCAGCTCTGTTCTTCCATAAAATGTTAAATTATCACTTATGCATTAATTCTCACTACAAATAAACCTTTCATCTGTTTCACCTCAAATAACGGGAAAGGTGTTGGTTATGGAGCGATCGACCTTCACCGGTACATGACTCGTGGAAATCTGATGCCTGGCTGTAATCTGTGGGAAAGTCGCCCACCCACTGCTAATTCTGCCCATTACTGTCCAGCCGGAGTGCACGTACAGAGTCAACCGCAAATTGAATTTCTGCTTTTCACTTCCAAATACCATCATACCCTGCGTAGCATTGGTAAAATGGTGGGAATTCAGACATTTGCAGGTAACGAAAACTCTGTGTTGATTTTTTTTTTCTCTCCGGATTTCTTGCAGTTAATTTAACGGCCATTGTGATTCTATCTCGGGCAAAATGCGGACTCTCCAAATGCATCACCCGTTACCTGGTTGGAATGGCAACAGCAGATATGACGGTGGTTATAGTTTTCGCTTTAGTGGATCAGACCAACAGTATCTACATGTATTCCAGATTCCTACTCATCACTCCTGTATGCGCTCCGACACTTTCATTATATGTTGTGACGAGGGACTGTTCTGTTTGGTTTACGGTCAGTTTTACCTTCGATCGTTTCATCGCAATATGTTGTCGAAGGCTGCGGGAACGATACTGTACCGAGAGAACAGCAACGGTGGTGATGGTGACGGTGGTTATAGTGAGTTGCGGGAGAAGTGTCCCATTTTACTTTGCTGTTAAACGTTACGTCATCATTGACAACATACCATGGCGTTGCGCTCTCATACAGGAATACACTACTTCACCCGTGTGGAAAGGAGTGGAAATACTAGATGGCATTTTAACATCATTACTACCAATCGGCTTAATTCTTATCTTTAATGGGTTAACAGTAATACATATAGTTGCAGCAAATAAGGTCCGGAGAGGCCTTCGGCTGAGCAGCGAAAAGCAGAAAGATGCCGAGGTGGAAAAACGCAGAAAATCGATGATTTTATTGTTTGCAATTTCAGCTAACTTCATATTGTTTTGGATGCCGTATACAGTCCGTGCCCTGAAATGGCAAGTGGAGAATTACTATTACGTTAACAGATATTTGAATTCCCCGGTATATATACTGCAGCAATCGGGTTTCATGTTGCAAACTCTCAGTATGTGCACCAATACTTGTATTTATACACTAACTCAGAGGAAATTCAGACAACAGCTGAAGGAAGGAATGAAGTATGTTTTTACTTTAAATGGCCATCTGTGTAGATAACGCCCACTTCAATTTTAATTCAGGGGAGTTTTAGAATATAGCTGTTGGAATAAATCATTAGGTTTGGCAAATGTGTCATAAATACAAACAATCTTGTGCCTGGTCATTCTGAACTGAATAGATTCCAAACTATCAAAGAGATGTGACAATCATTCTGGGACCGGTACCACAGGATAAAAGAAAGGACCAACAGACTCCCGGACACTGTGTTCCACCAGGCCATCAGACTCACCTGAGTGTTTTCTATGTTATATTGACTGTTCTATTTATTATACGTCATTATAAATTACTAGGATTGCACATTGCATATTCAGACGGAGACCTAACCTAAAGATTTTTATTCCTCATGTATGTGAAGGATGTAACAAATAATGTCAGTTCAATCATAAGGGGAGGAATGACTTCCTGACTTTTAGGGGTTCATATATTTCAAAATGGTCATAGCAGGGTATAAAAGGGTAAAGTGAAAGTCTTTTAAACACAGGGAGGGTGTGATATATTACAGCTGCGGAAAGGAAGGACGCTGTGGTGGGATTGTTTGTTAATAGACTGTCACTGGATCTCGAGAGGGAACAAACACTTGCTTGAGAGTATTCTGTACAGACCTCCCATTACGAAAACGATAAAAACACACACAGTCAGTGACAGATCGGGAGATAGATTTTGCACAGGTTGTTTCATGTTAATGTTGTCGTGTTAATGAAACTTAAACAAGTTAGACTTCACTGATATTCATCAGCAATTCATCTACTTAAAAGGTTTAATTGTGACAGAATTTTTCAGTTGTGTACAGGAAGCAGAGGGCAGGCGGACTCGTGAACATTTCAGCTTGTGCTAATACTGGAGAGTGAAATAGGTCAGGTATCTGATCTCTCCGCGTTTCAGCATTTCAGCACGATAGAGCACAGCTATTCGACATACCTTACACTGTGATAGCAGCAGTCTATATGGAATGCACTTAATTGATACTATTGAGTAAGAACCTGGGTGCCGAATTAGGGAAGTGCTTTGATGCTTCAAATGCACAAGAGAAATTTGGAGATTGTTAATGGAGCACTTGATTAGGGTTCAGCATCGGTTTCTTTCATTGAAACGGATATTGGATGGCCTCGTAAAGTAACCCTGGTTGATAAGAGATATAGAGATATAGAATAGAAAGAAATATACTTCAGGTTTTGGAAGGAAAGATCAGACAGGGCTATGGAAAGTCCTCAGGTGTGCTGAGGCATGTAGGCGCTTCAGAATACGGGCTGGAAAGTGGGAATACATATTCCATATCGTGGTGCTACACGGTACGAAATCCAGGTAATTAGAGAAAGCCAGCGGAAATATTGCTGGGCTTTTGGACATGATATTTGCGCCATCACTGGCCACAGAAGTAGTACAGAATGATTGGAGAATAGCAAATGTTATTTCTTTTTCAAGAAATGAAATAGGGATCGCCTTAAGAATTACAGGCCAGTGAGTTTTCGATCACTAGTGGGCAGGTTATTGGAGAGGCTTCCTAGAGACGGAATTTATTAAAAACCGTATTCTGATTGGGATAGACAGCATGATTTTCTGTCCCTTATGAGCCTGAATAAATTCCATGAAAAAGTGAAAATTAGGCAAAAGAAGCACAGAAGTCAATGTGGGCTATATTCGTTTTGTAAGTATTAGTCTGGTTTCCCTATGGTGCACACTTTCAGAACGTCAGGTGGCATGGGAGCGAGTGAAACCTGACTGCAAAGATTCAGAACTGGCGAACCAAGGGAAGGCCGATAACGCTGTGGATGGAGTTTGCTATGCCTGGAGGACAGAGGCCACTGATGTTCCGCAAGGAATGTATAATCTTTTGTACGCTTTACACTTACATCTAGACTCTGCTGCAGTCCTACTGTGTTCTGAAAGACGGACTTTAATTTGAACATTCTGCAGGACTTGGATAATTTACTGAGTAAGGGCTGATTTTGAAATCAGAACACTGAATTCGGACTGAAACTGCACGGTATCTAAACTGAGAGCGTTTTTACGTATTACAGGGCAATTACTACGATTACATCCAAACATTTCTCCCCATTGGAACCCTGCAACTCAAGATCAGCATTCCGAAATATTCAGCACCATCATTTGCTGCTATCCAAATGAACCAGCCTCCCAGGCAGCGAACTTCAAATTACCCATTCAAATACAGCAGTTACTAACCCAGGATGAAGAATTCAAGAAACGTCAGGAATTCAGCAAGTCTAAAGTACTAGTATTGTTGCAATTGGAGTGGACACCTCCAGCAGTCCGTATTGGGGGTGTCGCCACCATTGGAGGAAAATGGCTGTGAAGGAAATATTGCTGGGAATTCCGTGTGGAAAATCGCACAAGCTAGTTGGTGACCAGGAAGTTTCAACAATTACAGAAAGCAGAAGCAGATGGCTGTTTAATTGAGGATCTGATAGAGTTATAACAAAAAAAGCTAAGAAAGAACGGCACAGACTGGTATCGCAAAAGAGATGTCGGCATAAAGTAGCTGTGCGAGCTACGGTACAACAGGAATCGGTAGAATATCAACATAAAGCAGAAGCCGAGCGAGATAGACAAAATGCTCTAAAAGTAGGTAGAAACGTTTAGACAGAGGGGTAGATGTTTAGAGTGGTGTGGGCTTGATGCATCTGAACCAGTTTCAGTTGTAGGGTGAGAAACTAGAGGGACCAGCCCAACTAGCGAAGGATAAATGGATCGAATGAGGAATCAGTGCGGTGATTGAAGACGGGTGTGAATGTGATTCAAAAACCAGCACAGGAAAGGAAGAGCAGCAGTGGTGATCATGCACAGTGTTTAAAGCAGATATCCAAAAGCAGCGGGACCAATTGCTGCACAGTGCAGTATGATATGTGCTTTTTGATCTAAAAAGGGGAGGAAGGTGAATAGGGAGGTAATTGTTGGTATGATAGAGCAAATATATCTACTAGATACGGCTACGATCATTCTGAAGAAACGTTTCCCGAGGAACTCCCACCAAAGGTATACAAACAGGAGCTGGTGATACCGTCTGCACGATTGGCACCCCTCGTTACTATCAGAGAGGGCGAGCGGGGCGGGGTGCAAATCAAATCAGAACATAACATGCACTACACCGTTCGGGGTACAGCAGCTTAAAGATACTGCATTCTGCAATGGGACGTGTGCTCATGGTCGCTACTCGAGAACTGATACAAGCAATTAGTCATCAGAGAGCAATACATGTCCGAGATGGACTGTGCTCCAAGAGGTGCATGGAAAACTATTAGAGATGGACCATTTAGGAACAAAGGCCTCAAATAGATGTTTGAGGACAGTTGTATCTCAGTAAATCGATGAATCTAAACGTCACTGGAAATGTTTGATCATTCCGAACCCATTCAATCTGAGTCATGGACACTGAGGAAAGTGAGTATAGCGTGGGTAAGAAAATACAAAGATCAACAAAACTCTCCCTCTCTCTCCAGCTGGCAAGAATATAGACACCCTGGAAGCAGGACAATATCGTGAGCGGTGATTATATGGCCAAGGCGGGTCTTTGTTTTGACAGAGTTAATTGTATGATTTGGAAGATGCCAACAGGCAAGAATATAGACACCACCTGCAGATCCCAGTAGGAGAATATCAGGGTAGGATATGCACAATGGCTGAAAGGTGGATAAAACCGGATGAAATGAGCGATGATCTGAAGGTGCAGCAAATTATTGCACAGACCTCAAGAGCACTTTCAAGGTACACGCATGACTGCGGAAAGAGAGCTGGCAGCTTATACATCAAGGGCGAAATCCTTAGTCAAAGAATCAATATGGGTCTCCAAACGAAAAGCAGATGTAGGTACGGTAATTAAGAGTTTGCGACAGTGAGAGGTACTGACGCCAATCGCCGCCACTAGTAACTGACCCATATGGCCAGTGACAAAACCAATTGGTAACTGGAGGTTCACAATAGATTATCGATAGCTGAATAAATGAATTCTGTTAACAGCCCCAACTGTAGCAACTAACCCGGAGTCAGAGGTCAATCACAATGAAAGAGCGCAATGCTTGACAGTTTCATTAATAAATAAAGGATTTTGCATGTTCTAGTCGAAAAGATTGTCAATGCAAGTTTGCATTTACCTTTCAGGGACGGCAGTATACATGGACTGCCCTACTAGAGGGGTTCCACCATTCCTCGCTATATTTCAACAGCGCAGGGGGAGCTATAAAGCGTTTTTCAAAACTCGAGTGCTCGGTACAATCTGTAGATGATCAACTCCTGAAGACTGAAACAAAGTGTGAACTTTATGGGCTCTTGACAGAACAAATGCAATTTTTACTTACATTGAGACTAAAAGTAAGCCCTAAAAAACAGAGGTGATGGAACAAGTAGTTTGTTATTTGTGAATGAATTTGACATTGGGGAAAAAGAGAAACTGAAAAGTGAAGAGGAGAATCCGTGATGAATCTATCTCTTTCCGGACATTTGAAAGGGCTGTGGACCTTTCTGGGGCTGGTAGGTTACTCTATGGATCACATTGATGGATTTTGCAGCAAGGCAGTGAGGCAATGAACCATTCTCATTGCAGGTGGCGACGACTGATACCACCCCTTATTAATGCTGGTACAGGAGACGGATGGGAACTTAAAGCAAGTTTTGTATGCATTACGCATGCTGTCAACAACCGAACAGTGGGATGCTGCTTATGAAAAAAGAAACATTTGTTTACGTTTCTCTGGCGGTGAAGCATTTCACCTACATAGTGGAATTGAATCCAGAGCCAATAATAACAGAGCACTCCCGCTTACAATTACTGGTAGATGGAAGGATTCAAAATGTTTCAACAAGCCAAAGCAAAGTCATTAGATGGACATTGCTGTTGCAATGAAGAAATATTAGCGTTAAGGAAGTACAATCACCGTCAATGTTAGCCGATATCTTGCTGTACCAAGGAAGTAAGCATGAGAATCAAGGTATGATAGCAAATGGTCTCAAGGGTCCATTTGTATTAAAATAGACCAAAAAAATGTGAGGGTGAATGAAGATCAGATAAAGTAATAGCTGAGAAAAAAAGACACAAAGGAAAAAGAAAAAAAAAAACATTTTTTTTTATATATGGTTGATGATCAGAGGAGAAACGTATGCCTCTATGATATCTTCATGGTTACGAATCCCCGTTGTTCCCTTCAGGTGTAGCTACGGTGGAAGAACCTTCAGCAAATGCCCTGATGCGCCACTGCAGGAGGAAGACACGGAGGGTCATCCCAGCTTATAATGCACCTGCTGCCACCATACCAACCGTCTTCGTCGCCCAGCAAGACCACTCAAGACTGTGGAACTTGTGTGAATTTCTATTAGCTGAATTTTATACATAGTGGAGAAATTCAAAATATGGATATCGTTGGAATGTGTGTTAGTGTATGGCAAGGTTATGCCTGGACGTCATCACTTTAATCAGTTGAGGCTGTAAAAGCAGCAACATTATCAGTCGGGTTAACGACTACTAATGATTTTGTCAGACTGGCCAGCAGTGATAACATTATTTCAGTTCAGTGATGTTCCATAAAAAGCAGTGATAATACAAGCCGGACTGTGACATGTCAGTGTACTTGCAGACTATTTTGCATATTGAACGGCAGTGATTTTTTTTTGAACAATAAACCAGACCCGTAATAGTTCCGGGTTTCGCATCTTCCAGTCACTATGCCTACGTCATATCCGGCGACCTCCATTCTATATCCAGGTATTGGATCTCCAGTAGCTCAGACAGATGTCAGTGAGTGCGCCATGTGGAGAGTTTGCGCTCATTCATCCGGCTGTGATTCACATTGCTGCCCATCTGCAGTGACCTCTTCTTTCTGTTCCTTACAAAGTTTTATCTCATTCGTGCAATATTTATAAATCATTTCAAAATCTTTTAGAAAAGAAAAACTGTCTGATTTTTATTGTATACAAACATATGACTCAGCGTATTCCGTAGTGTCGAACTACAACGGTTTAACATCATCTCAACTTGACTGTAATTAACTTGATTCGTGATGTACAACAATACTCACTTGTAGTTCCACCCCGCCTGCTTGAAGCAACAAAAACATATACATTGATCTCAAGTGTACTGCACATTACTTAAAGGTTAAGTATACCTAACACATGCCAACATGAATACAGGGTAATTTAACAATTACTTTGATTTTAGTCCTGGTTTGAGACATTAGAATAAAACATATCGGTTGTGCAAAGGTGTAAGTGATGAAGGCTCGGCATTCTTATGTTCCCCGTTGGTTTCCTTCATCCGAACACACTGAATAGAAGCTGTACCTATTTTCGCCTTTGTGATTGTTTAACTGAGAATCCACCGAACGATGTCTGGATTTATTTTCCAGTGACTGTCTAAACTAGAGTGTAACAGGGCTTGCCAATAAAGACACCGGGTTTCCCTTAGACATACGGAACAAATGTGCTGGTGATTCGAAAGATAAGCACGGCCCAATGTGATAACAATAAAAAGTGTGAATATTTCTCCTTCACCGCCGGGTCACTCCTGATATCTCTGCACAAAGAACAACAAAAGCCGGAATTCCATGTCATTATGTTCCCCTGCTGTTTCGTTCACTCGGCGGTACATTGACCGGACATCTCTGTCCTCTAAAGTCCAGACCGTAATAATACGTTGCATGGAAACGCTGTGCACATTGTGTGACCATCTCCTGCTGTGCAGAGTGCGATAAACGTCAGTATTTATGGCACATCTGAGATATTGATGCCGCTGCCTGAAATTTGAGTAGATCAGAATTTTATTTGCTGCAAGGGTGCGGACATTCACGACCAAAAACATGACCAATACGTCCTGATATCTACTGACAGTGTGGTCACTAATGACTGGACTTCATTACTAACAGTGTGGTTGTGCCAAGGAGCATTTTGAGAAAGAGCGATATTATTATGGCGTTATATTTTTATAGTCAGAGATCTTGTTTTCCCAGTTTCCATGATGAGTCGAGAAAAAGCAATGAAATTGCCAGCATACTGAGAGATGGATCTGAAGAAACAGTGATATTTTTAGTGTGAGACACTGTGGGACCGAATAAGCTGTGATAACAACATTGCAGTATTGAGTGAACTGTACAAGCAGGGACATTGTCTATGTTGTCGGTGGCATGTCAGAGGAAGCGCTGATTAGACCAGTGTGGTCTGTGATGAGTCTGTAGATCTGTGGCAGTCTTGTTCATTGCAGGAATTGATCATTTGGAAGGAGGGAAACATCCTTAGTTGTCTCTTCACAGCCTAGAAAGGGACAGAAATTATCTGTCTTGCAAATGTAATAATTTTCAATCTATCTATTTATATATCCACCTATATATAGGCACATTGGCGAGACACTAGAAAAACACTTTCTTTGAAATAGACGTACTGACAACTTCTATGGATAAAACAGCATCATAGCTGGAAAATAAGGTTCACGAGAAATAACTGAGAATCATGCAAGATAAAATCCCGAAAGAGTATCGATGTTATCACTGTCTTTGGTGCTGCTTGATTTGTTTTATTTTAATTCCTATTCATCTTTAATTATTTTTGTTGGTGTCCGTTGTCCGTCGTTTCTGACAATAGTCTAAACATGTGGGAAAGAATTTAATTGTAAAATAAAACTTTTTCTCATGGGCAGTTTTATTCTTTCGGGCTTCAGAATCAAGGCTCAATGGTAGGAATAATGGTCCAGATTGGCCACTCCCTCGGCTGCGGTGAAAGCAATGACGCATTCTGTGCCTTGTTTTGCCTTCCACTCTCAATGAAATGTTCCAGCATCGCCTTCTTGGGCTTTGGATGTTATAGTTGTTGTCAGCTTCCCAGTCCGGGAAATGGTTGCGCTTGCTGGGTAGGTAAATCCCTATCGCACCAGTCCTGGAGGTTTCCAGCTATCATCACTGGTTTAGGGATGTACCAGGGTGTTGCCACTGTCACAGGGAAACAGTTACTTGGAGCCATAAATGAGAGCAGGGTGGCAGGCGCTGGCCAACGCTGGACAAGCTGCCCCTGTGTGGAGAACGACCTGCCCTCCACCAGAGGTGCCAAACAAATTGTTCCTTATAGACCCCACATCTGGCATCCTTGGCTGCGTAAATCCAGGAAAGACTCTCCCCGGTACGGCCAAACACTCCGGTGAGATTGAACGGGTCTCCCATGTCAAACCGCAGTTTTGCTACGCGGTTGCACATTAGTGCCACAAAATAACAGACAGTACGCTGCATATGATTAAAGGAATTATATTTTATAAAAGGATATGCGGTGAAAGCAGGGGAGTGGGGGTGACTGGAGGAATTGCATCAGCCCATGATTTAATGGTGGAGCAGACTGGATGGGCCGAATGGCCTGCATCTGCTGCTATGCCTTATGGTCTTATTGATGAATTTTAACTTAAGGGATAGAAAATAAAACAAAAAAAATAGTCCATTCTAATTAAACAGTCAAATGTGCACACGTTGGAGCTCATCTTGAACTTCTCGGTCACTCACGCCCTGCCCCTCGGTCTGCGTGGAAGCTCAAACTACCTTCCAGACAAACGGGTCGACCACCGGATCGCATCCTACGACCGGTTCTCTTCAGGGTCTTCGCTCTTCTTAGCCTTTTGAACAACAGCCCCAAGACCACACAGTGTCCCTCACCAAAAAAAAAACTCCCCCGATTTCTGGCATCCTACTTGAATGGCCCACTTTGCTCATCATCCTGATCTTCAACAATAATCCGAACAGGCTGAAAGAAGAATACGGAGAACAACACATTCCAACACATAAACTGACCCTTCGGCCTGAAGCTCGGAGTGAAACCATTGAAGGACCAAACAAACCATCTTCACACGCTTGACGTTTGCCGTATTTTATGTATTTTCGAAGACTAATCATCAGTATTTTTTAGGTTCCAGTGCTTTGATTTTGCACAAAAATTCCCTGGCCTTAGCTTTCTTTTAGTTTGATGTGTCTGAATAAAATTGGAAGTCAACTTGCGATTCTCACAGGGGGAAAATATAGTGACTCAGCAAAGTTTCAAAGGGGACATAAACAGCAGTTTTGGTGTTTCAGCGCAGACGTTCAGTGCGAACGTAATGTATACTGCACTTTCTGGTATTTCATTCAGTCTCGCTGGCAAACATTAGAGCAGCCTGGGAACCTGCGGACAGATCACTGAGATTAGTTTCTGCTTCTGTTCAAACGGAGTATCGATGGAGAAATGGTGGTAGAATTGTGGCAGCTCTGGCTCAAGTCTTTAAATTTAAATAGATGCACCACACGTCACGTGTATGGTGTAAAGTGGTGAAGTCTTTCCCTGGGAGCGGTTCAATGCCTCATATCTAACATCTCATGTGTGTGTGTGCCGGAAAAGAACGTTCAGCAATCGGTCCGCAATCTGCAGCTAATGGCGTGTGGGCTTGTAACTTTCTTATTATCAAAATCCCTGGAATATTGCTGTCGATCTTCCATTAGTACTTACAATAACAGACGTACATTCGACATTCAAGTTATTCGAAGCGACTAGAACGAGCGAAAGGAAAAATAATCCTAACCCCACTCCCCCCCCCCAATAACGTGTACTTCATTTCACCTGCCGAGCTAATGTCCCACTCTCAAAGTCGGAAGAGAATGTGGTCGGCGGAATGTGAGAAAATAAATCTGTTTGAAGTTGATTGTCCATGTTGATTATTCAGGATGATGGTCTATGTTAGAAACGACATTGATCAGAAAAGGTCCCACTTCAGCAGCACAAGCCGGGTATCTTGGAAATTACTTTGGCAACTATCATATTATCTTTTGTTTAACAAGTTAATAACTTGTAACATCCCTTGGAGGAAAGGAATTTATGGCACGGTGCGGAGTGAAAAACAATTTAATGTCAATGTTTGTGCAGCTATTTGTCCCTAATGTCACTGACGTCATAACTACACTAAATGCCTCAGCGGAATTACTCTGAATTGCATATAACTCTGTAAAACCGATCACCAGTCCATATGAACAGTTGGAATGTTCCGTGCATCTAAAAGCTGCATATTCTGAGGGAATATGGGATATCCAGCGATTTACTACATCGCGGGCATTTTCTATCCGACAATTGTAGCAATCAGTATCCCTGGTAAGGTACTGGAGCTGGTCACTCTATGTATGGTGCCGTCATCTTGCTTTTGTTCCGCTGCACTGTTTGTACTTTTACTGAGCACAGATGATACCTTCGTCTGAAATCTGTCTCAGGAATTGAGGATTCAAGCATCTGATAGATTTGCTGTTCAGTTTCCATATTTTTTCAACGTGATACTATTTTGTTTGTCTATACGTTGGTGGCGATATTGCCATAGTTTCACATTTTCAGCTTCCTCAAACAATAGTGGTCGCTTTTCCAGTTCAGAAGCTTTTTATCAACTGCACGGCCAGTCGAATAGCTGCACTCAATTATACCTTATGCATTAAATGTCATAATTTCACTACAAACAATTCCTTCAGCTATTTTACGTCAAATCATGGAAATCGTTTTGTTTATGGGGCGATCGATCGGCCACCGTTAATTGAGTCGGGGAAAATCAAATCCCTGCCTCCGAGCTGTTGGAAAGTCGCAAACCCATTGCTACTTCTGTCTACTATTGTCCAACCGGAGCGCACGGACAATCCGCACAAATTGACTTTTTGCTTTACACTTCCAAAAGAACTATACCCTGCATAGCATTGGAAGAATGGTGGGTATTCAGGCATTTGCAGCTAACGATAATTCTGTGTTGTGTAATTTTTTTCTTTTTCTCTCCAAATTTCCTGTAGTTAATTTAACAGCGATTGTGATCCTATCTCGGGGGAAATGCGGACTTTCCAAATGCATCACCCGTTACCTGGTTGGAATGGCAGCAGCGGATATGATGGTCGTTGTATTTTTCGGTTTACTGCAAGAGACCAACAATATCTACGTTTATTCCAGATCCCTGCTCATCACTCCTGTATGCGCCGTTATTGTTGTATTTTTTCTTGTGACGAGGGACTGTTCTGTTTGGTTTACGGTCAGTTTTACCTTTGATCGCCTCATCGCAATATGTTGTCGAAAGCTGCGGGAACGATACTGCACTGAGAGAACAGCTACGGTGGTTATCGTGACCATTATTGTATTCAGCTGTGGGAGATGTACCCCGTTTTACTTTACCATTGAGCCTTATGTCATTATTGACAACGTGCCGTGGCGTTGTGCCCTCACTCATGAATACGCTACTTCACCCGTGTGGAAAGGCATGGAAATACTAGATGGCATTTTAACACCGTTGCTACCAATCGGCTTCATTCTTATCTTCAATGGGTTAACAGTAAGACATATCATTGCGGCAAATAGAGTCCGCAGAGGGCTTCGGAACAACAGTGATAATCAGAAGGATACCGAGGTGGAAAACCGCAAAAAATCGATAATTTTATTGTTTGCAATATCAGCAAATTTCATCTTATTTTGGGTGCCTTATGTAGCTCATTCCCTGAAATGGCAAACGGTAAACTTTTTTTATGAGGACAAATATTTGAGTTCCCCGGTATATATACTTCAACAATTTGCGGTGATGTTGCAAATTCTGAGTATGTGCACCAATACTTGTATCTATACACTGACACAGAGGAAATTCAGAAAAGAATTAAAGAATGGAGTGAAGTATGTGTTTACGTTAAATGGCCATCTCTGTTAATAACTCCCACTCCAAATGCAATTCGACGGAGTTTGAAAATTAGTAGATTTCGCAAATATACCATAACTTCAAACATTCATGTCCCTGGTCATCATCAAATTAATGAATTCCAAACTATCGCAGAGAGTTGACAATCATCCGGAAGACGGTACCGCAACATAAAATGCAGGACCAACAGGCTCCGTGACAGTTTCACCCACCATGTCATCAGACTGATTAACTCACGCAGATATCAGTGTTTTCCTATGCTACGTTGACTGTTTGGTTTCTTACAATTTTACATTTCTTGGATTGCACAATGTAGATTTAGATGGAGACGTATCCTAAAGATTTTTATTCCTCATGTATGTGGAGGAAATAAAGTCAATTCAACCTCAAGGGGAGGAATGACTTCCGGACATCTCGGGGTTCAGATGTTTCAAAATGTTCATAGTCGGGTAAAAGAGAGTAAAGGGAAAGCCTTTCAAATACAGGCAGATAGTGTCACAGCTGCGAAAGGGAGGACACTATGATGGAATTGTATGTTAATAGACTGTGATTGGAACTCAGAAGTAGAAAGGGAAGCGACACTCGTTTGGGAGAATTCTGTAGATAGCTCCCTTCACCAAAACGAAAACAACAACCAGAGACAGTGACTGATCCGGAGATAGATTTTGGACAGTTGCCATTTTCATATGGTTGTTGTCACAGGTAAATTAAACTTCACCGATATTCATGGGCACTTCGATTGTTTACAAAGGTTTAGATGTGAGAGAATGTCTCGGTTACGTCCGAGAAGGAGTCGTATCGCAATGAGCAGGCAGGCGGACTGCCGAACAGCCCATTCTAAATCTAGTACTGGAAAGTGAAACGGTCGGGTAACAGATCCCTTTGCGGGTCAGCATTTCAGAAAAATAGGACACAGCTATTCGCCATTTACTAATACCTTACACCGGGGTAGGAGCAGACAGTATGGAATGTATTTAATTAATGCTATTAGGTAGGAACTTGGTAGCTAAATTTGGGACAGGTTTTGTTCCGTCAAATCCACAACAGAAATATGGAGTTTGTTAATGGGACACTAGATTGGGTTTCAGTACAGGCTTGTTTCACTGAGGCGGGAATGGATGGTCCCTAAAGTCAGCCTGGTTAGAAAGAGATAAGGATCACCTCTTCAAGTAAAAGAAAGGAATACATTTAAGGATTGTGAAGCAAGAATCAGGTAGGGCTATGGAAAGAGACAGTGTAGCCAGGAGGAGTTTAACAATGGACTTAGAAGAGTTAGAAGCGGACATGCAAAGGCCTCGAAGGTTTAAAACAGGAGTGTGACCACATAGAGAGTGGGAGAGATGAGCGATAAAAGTGGAAGAATGTGTCTGGAGTGCAAGGAGGCAGTGAAGGTCCTTACTCATACTTTGCTTCAATATTCACCAGTGAGCGCGTCATTGACGAATGTGGATACAGCGAAACACGACGGATGTGCCGGAACACGCAAACGTTCAGAATTACGAGCTGGAAGCAGGGAAAACATGAAAATAACTCTTTCCCCTTTGCTACAAGGGATGTATTTCAGGTAATCAGAGAAAGCGAGCGAAGATATTGCTGCGCTTTAGGACATGACATTGGTGTCATCACTGGCCACAGAGAACGGCAAATGTTATTCCTCTTATCAAGAAGTATAATGTAGTCCTGAGAGTTACAGGCCAGTGAGTCTTCGATCAGTGGTGGGCAAGCTGTATGAATGGTTTCTTAGAAACAGAATTAATGAATATCCGGAGAAACGCATCCTGTTTGGAGATAGCCAGCATGGTTCTGTGAGGTCAGGTCGTCTCTTATGAGTCAGAATACTTTCCAAGAAAAAAGTGAAAAATTGGTCGATGAAGTCAGAACAGTCGTGCTGAGGTATATTAATGGTTAAGCTGTTTGACTGGGTACCCTATGGAGCACTCATTCAGACCTGGGATCTAGTGAAACCTGGCTGTATAGATTCAGAACTGGCTGAACAAGGGAAGGCCGATGAGGCACTAGATGTAGATATTCCGCAAGGTAGGTCTAATCTTTAGTACACTCTACAACTATATCTAGTCTCTGCTGAGCTATTACAGTATTCTGAGAAACAGACATTAATTTGATCATCCTGCAGCACTGGGATAATTTGCAGTAATTTAGTTAGAGGTGATGATGAATGCAAAATACTGAATCCGGACTGAAACTGCACGCTTTCTAAACTGAATTCCCGTGTACCTATTAATGGCAGATGCTAAGATCACACCAAACCAATCTTTTCCAATGGAACCCTGCAACTCAAAACCAGATGTTCAATGTCTTCTGCAGAATCCTCCGTGCTTCCCAAATAACTCAGCCTCCCAGAATGAGAATTTCAGTACTAACAGAACACACGCCCACACAATTACCGGTAGACGGAAGGATTCAAAATAATTGAGTAAGCCACAGAAGAGTCATTAGATGGGCATTGTTTTTGCAAGGAATAAATATTAGCGTAAAGTGTATAAACACAACCTTAATCTTATCCGATAAACTGAAGTGAAAATATGTCTCAAGCTATGAAAGCAAGTGATCTCAAGGATCTGTTTGTATCAAAAAAAAAAGAAAAGGGTGAAAGATCAGATAAAGTAATGACTGAGAACAAAGGCACAAAGAAGCAAATATTTTTGTATGTTTCCTCAACAGTACAGGATGGTGAGAAGTGAACTGGATGAGGCACATATGTAGAGGATGACATGACCAGGATATGTACAGTATAGCTTTAAAACTACCGAAACCCATGAGGGCACAGGCCGCTGAATTGGCAGCTGCAGTTTACCTGGTTAGAGTCAGAAAGTTTTTCACCAGAGTTAGCCATACAATCTGATCATATGTAGTTTGCAACAGACTTACAGAACGTTTACCTCTGTGGGCGGCTCCTCGCATCTGTTCTGCTATTTCAATATATATTTAAGGAGGGAAAGGGAAAAATATGGATTCATAAAGGGAAATTGAAAAGTTAACTAATTGTTGGAACGTGAATAAAAGCTTTTGGTTCCAGAAGGAGGAAGAAACCAAATGACCCGTTGGTACCATTTTGCATGGGGACACCAGGGAAGCAAACCCTCCACAGAAAAGATCAAGAAAGTGGGCTGGTGGCCGAAGAAGAAGGATGGTGTTGATATTCTGTGAGAACTTGCTTGATTTGTGCATAATTTAGTCCTCACAGAAATGTAAGGAAAAGAGGCCTTCAACACAACAGATCGTTAGAAGGGCCTTCGACTACTTTACAAATAGATTAAATTATTTTTTCTTACCGCCCGCCCCAGAAGAATACAGATGTTCCGTGGTAATAATAGATAGATAAATAAATATTCACTTGCTGGGTCTTGCTCGGAGTATTGAAACGGATTAAGGCACACAAGCATTCTCAGCTATGACAGACATAATAATGGCCATTGCAAAAATCTTTTCGGAAAGGATATTCACTAGCTGGGCACGACCCCCGAGTACCCAAATGGATTAAGGCACACATTTCACGGCCCAGATAATGGAAGATGTCATGGCAGTTTTAGGGATCAAACGGAGATTTCATAAACTCCGTAGACTGCAGTCAAGAGGAAGTGTGGAGAGGAAATGAGGCAACAACATGGGACAGCATATGCTTTGATGATAATATGGAATACATTAGCATTTTCAAAAGGTTACTGCCATTATAAATACATCACTGGAACGGACATGGAAGGTTTAGAGGAGTTGATTGGATGAAATTGTTGGAACACAAAATCAATGGGTTTGTGGCAGAAATGTGGGTACAACAATGATACAGTCCATGAAAGAAGCCATTTATGTGGCAGTCCAACAAAAGGGGAAGGCGAAACAACAGAGTAATACCTACTTTGACTCAGTGATCAGTCTGGATTCTGAATTGTTCAGGACAAAGAGTGATAATTAGAATACACAAACCTTCATTACTAATTCGAAGCTTTTGCAGGTCTGTTTGAAATTATAGGCAAACTAAGTCCATCAGTGTACAAGCTACTGACTTCTTCAGATAAAATGTGGGAAGTACTGTATTAACCGTCTGAAATTTGTGGAGGAGAAGCAAAAAGTTCATCACCATCGCTACCGGATATACATGATGTCCCTGACTAGGGTGACTTGAGAATGGAACAACAGTTCCTTCAAGATTGGGACAGGTTCTATCAATAGGGTAATTGTCGGTTCCTTCATCCTAGGAAAAAGCGCAGTTTTGTTAAAAAAATCAAAAAAGAAATGTAACCCTCCGAGTCCTGCCCTTTTTATGAAACAAAATTGGGTGAGGACAACAGATACCTTGAGACCAAATACAACTGAGCTTCCAGATTGGACGGTCTAGAAAAAAATAGAAAATATGGACTTACAATAACTTACTATTTTCCCTGGAATTAAGAGCAGATATCCCCCGTTTGTTACAGGTTTCATTCAACATGAAGAGAATATTGCATTTCGTGGCGATGACGTTAACTATGACTGAGACAGAGTAAGTTTGCTCCAGAGCCAGTGCGGCGGACGATTGTGTCAACAGTGATATCACTGCTTGGCAAACACTGAGTGAACAACAACAACAAAAAAATGGAACGAAAACAAAAATGAGTATCTGTGATAATATGTTGTTACTCAGTTACCACTATTCCCTCACTGCACTGCAGCCTGGACATGCGTTGTGTAAGAGGCAACGACGGTCGGAGCAAACTGAACTAATTAGCAGACACGCTGATAAGGCAAATGAACTATTTAGTTACCCAGACTTTTGGAGTAAGTTTCAGAATCGGGGGACAAACGTACAAATATATCTGTGGTTAAGAATAGCAACACATGCTGCTGTAATTCCAGTTTAATGCACCCTCATAATTAATTGCTCAGTGTATATCAACCGAGAAGAGGAGAGGAAGGCAGAACTAATGGAAGAAAAAAAAACAGGAACAATTATTTCAAGAAATAGAAGAGAATGCGATCAGTATGGATTCGGCCAATTTAGTTAGTTAATGTGAATATTTTATATAGAATGTAATTGTTCAATGGGGTTCCAGCGGAGTCCTTTGGGCAGCCAACTGAATGAGTGGGTGTAATGATTCCAAGATAAATGGATGAAGAAGAGGCAGATGTTGGCCAGAGGAAACTACAATCTAATCAAGGAGAGGGAAAACCAACAGGTTGACTTTATTTTCCACCGATTTGGGGGTCTCTGTACTGACTTTTGCTCTGGGATAATGTACATAGAACCCTCTCGGATGAGTAGCTACTAATTATGTATACTGCTGGACCTACAAATGAAGCAACCTGTGAACTCGTTAGACTCTGTCTGGTGTCTTTTAACTGGTCTGGACCAGTCAGTTAAAACATACACAAGGAAGCAAGGCAGGGGCAGGCAGAGCCATGTTATTATATTGGCTGTATTCCTGTACAATGACTAGTGATAATGACCCAGATAGCTCAGGTGACGGGGAGCCAATGTGATTGAGATCCACATTTCAGATGATGAGAAACACTGTAAGAGTTAGGAACTCCAAATACGGCGGGACGATAACACTTCAGCAACGAGAGTCCAACCATCGCAGATAAGGCAAGCCCACGGACACGTTGATACCTGGAGCGCGATGAATGTCTGACCAGCTTAGAGTGCATTGCCCTGTGGGGAAAGCTGTTGCGGACTCGGTCCAATCCCTGAGTAACCCCACTGGTCACGAATTCCAACATCGAAAACGGCCCAGTTATTTCGTCTCCCTCTTTTGAGTCCACAGAAGTTTATCAGAAAATTCTTAAATTTCACCCACACCACATTCTCCAGTTCCCCATTTCCCATCTGTTTATCCTTTTCTGAACCCATACTGACTCTGCCAACGCTGGTGTTGCTGTCAATCCAGCCCAGTGGGTGGACATGTGGTGTCTTGGTCTGTGTGTCTCTGCCAGTAGGACACTATGTATAGAATGCAATGGAAAGTTTGACTTCATGTGCTTCACTTTAACAGTTGCATTGTAAACGTATATCTGAATTCTGGGCTTATTGTCGGACTGACTAACACTACTCTCTGAAACTGTGGATCTGATGAGCTGACGGTCTGTCGCTGCTCTGTAACACATCATATGTACCTTGTCCCCGGACAGGAAGTAACATCGGACACGAATGTAGTCTTTCCCTGTGGGTAGGAGAAGGAAAATGAGTCAATGAAGGAGAGCTAAAAGTCAGACGGCTGTGTGAAGCGGCCGGTGCAGACAGTGCCAGTATCAAACTGACTGTCTGTCATTCCTACTCTCTCTCTCTCTCTCTCTCTCTCTCTCTCTCTCTCTCTCTCTCTCTCTCTCTCTCTCTCTCTCTCTCTCTCTCTCTCTCTCTCTCTCTCTCTCTCTCTCTCTCTCTCTCTCTCTCTTTCACTCACTCCCTCTCTCTCTGTCCCTCCCTCCCTCCAGTAAGTAGACGATCTCTCATCGGTACGAGTACCACAATAGTCACAGAATATGTTCTACTCGTTCTTATACTGGCGACGAAAATGAGACGACACTTACGACACTGAATGGGAAAATTAGAAAGAGACTGCCATGGACTGATAGATTACTATGACAGAGAAATAGTTTCATCCGCCCATCCAGATCACCCCGCTGTGATCATGCGCCTCGACCCACTTATCGTCACTGTCCGTCTCTCATCTGCGTAACTAGACAACCTTCACTGAAATGATCCGATTGAATCTGCAAATACCACTTACCCTTACAGTTCCTTCCACATACGCTCGACCCTCTTAGTGAATAGGACTTACCACATATGCCTCTTGCATATTTCTCCTTTCACCCAAATCTATGAACACTAGGTGTAGATTCACTCTGAGGATGGGGAAAATCTCCGGGCATTCACCCTGTCCGTAACGGTCACATTCTTATATACTTCTGTAAGATCTCCATTTATTTTCCAGCTCTCAATGGAATACGTTCTAAACTTATTCACTCTATCCCTCTAACTCTTGTCCTCACTCCCCAAACTCTTCCTTTCAAATTATCGCTGTCCACTTTGAGGCTTATTGACATGCGTTTCCAATTAAATCGTTACGCCTCCCTCCTATTTCAGATCCAAAAGCCCATCTCATATCTCACTGAATGGGTAAGCTGATCCTGCAGCTTTCCTGACTACTACGGATACTTCA
>NW_026779933.1:0-63000 GCF_030144855.1 Hypanus sabinus
CATTAGATTATCCCAGATCAGGAATCATATCAAACAGCTCACGAAATGCTGCCCCCACCTCAAAAAAATAACGGAAACGATGTTCAAAGTTCTAACTGTATTTATCAGTAAAGTACCTTGAGAGTCATCACGCCTCAAATTGACCTGCGCCCCCTAATCTCCCATATCCGCCGACACAACCCTAAACCTGAGCTCACCCTCAGATCTGTGCGAACTCCTAAACCCACGGACACCCCACATGCATATTAGATCACCCCAGAGCAAGAATCATTTCCAAAATGCTGCCTGCACCTTAAACTAATGCCCAGAACAAAGTTCAAAGAGCATTTTTGTTAAAGTATCAAAACTGAAACAACCTTGGGTTTTGTCATAACCCCAGGTCCGCAGACACCTTTAATGATGTTATTCACCGTACGGGTGGTCGTCGGTAGTGAGGCCCCGGGGCTCTTGCACGCTGTGTGGCACCAATACGTCACAGACCGGTTGTAGAGCGATCTGCACAGGGGGTAAACTGGGAACCTGTGTCAAGTATGTCTATAGCACAAATACCCGCCATACCTAGCGATAAGCTGCAGATTTGCCTCACTCAGCCTTCAGGAAGAGGACTTTACACTTCAGTGTTTTTCTTGTTGTATTGATTGGAATGTGTCCTGATCGAGAAGCCATGCCGTTCCCTCACCGGGTCTCTCTGAAGTTTCCTGACTTCCCTTCCTGCCGGAGTGACCGCGGGCTCACTCTCTGAGGGTTTTCACGTTCTTTACACTCCCTCCTGAAGCGGTCGCTTTTACCAGAGACCCCGTCCAACAGCGTCCCTCTGCTCAGTGTATCCCATCAGAGGGTCCGGCTCCCTGTCGGCTTTGTCAGGCCTGGTGGCGGCAGCTGTCCATTGTAGCCTGGACATCTCAGTTCACAAACCTGCCACAAACTCCTGTAACATCCCCGGTTGTGATATATCATTGTTCCCTTCAGCAACGGAGGCTACTACCGAGGTCGCCATCCTGCTGACGGAGGCTGCCGCTCACCCGTCGCATTTTCCTCCCCTCTTACTTCTCTGATCAGCTCCACCAACGCGGCAGGGAGGGGTACGCGTCTAACGGACATTCGGAGGCAATATCGATCGTCGCCTGTGACTGTGTGACTTTTTGTCACTTGATCCATCCTTAACTAATTCACCTCAGCCATTTGTCTGGCCCGTCTCCGCCGCAAGCAACTCAGCCGTCTCTCTGGCCGAAAACTGCTGGCAGAAAGTTTGTCTCCCTTCTCCTGAATCATGTTCCTTCACTCCGTCATAAACTCCATTGGGCTTCCGACCGCGCCAACGACGTCTTTCAGCGCTTGCATCTACCCGCGGCAGTGGTTAAAGGCTCCATCTTTCAGCGCTTGCGTGTACCCGCGGCAGTGGTCAAAGGCTCCATCAGCGCTTGCATGTACCCGCGGCACTGGTCAAAGGCTCCGTCTGTCAGCGCTTGCATGTACCCGCGGCAGTGGTCAAAGGCTCCATCTTTCAGCGCTTGCATGTACCCGCGGCAGTGGTCAAAGGCTCCGTCTTTCAGCGCTTGCCTGTACCCGCGGCAGTGATCAAAGGCTCCGTCTTTCAACGCTGGCATGTACCCGCGGCAGTGGTCAAAGGCTCCGTCTTTCAGCGCTTGCGTGTACCCCCGGCAGTGGTCAAAGGCTCCGTCTTTCAGCGCTTGCATGGGCCCGCGGCAGTGGTCAAAGGCTCCGTCTTTCAGCGCTTGCATGGGCCCGCGGCAGTGGTCAAAGGCTCCGTCTGTCAGCGCTTCCGTGTACCCGCGGCAGTGGTCAAAGGCTCCGTCTTTCAGCGCTTGCATGTACACGCGGCAGCGGTCAAAGTATCCGTCTGTCAGAGCTTGCGTGTACCCGGGGCAGTGGTCAAAGGCTCCGTCTGTCAGCGCTTGCATGTACCCGCGGCAGTTGTCATAGCCTCCGTCTTTCAGCGCTTGCATGTACCCGCGGCAGTGGTCAAAGGCTCCGTCTTTCAGCGCTTGCGTGTACCCGCGGCAGTGGTCAAAGGCTCCGTCTTTCAACGCTGGCATGTACCCGCGGCAGTGGTCAAAGGCTTCGTCTTTCAGCGCTTGCATGTACCCGCGGCAGTGGTCAAAGGCTCCCTCTGTCAGCGCTTCCGTGTACCCGCGGCAGTGGTCAAAGGCTCCGTCTTTCAGCGCTTGCGTGTACCCGCGGCAGTGGTCAAAGGCTCCGTCTTTCAGCGCTTGCGTGCACACGCGGCAGTGGTCAAAGGCTCCGTCTGTCAGCGCTTCCGTGTACCCGCGGCAGTGGTCAAAGGCTCCGTCTGTCAGCGCTTGCATGTACCCGCGGCAGTGGTCAAAGGCTCCGTCTTTCAGCGCTTGCGTGTACCCGCGGCAGTGGTCAAAGTCTCCGTCTTTCAGCGCTTGCGTGTACACGCGGCAGTGGTCAAAGGCTCCGTCTTTCAGCGCTTGCCTGTACCCGCGGCAGTGATCAAAGGCTCCGTCTTTCAACGCTGGCATGTACCCGCGGCAGTGGTCAAAGGCTCCGTCTTTCAGCGCTTGCGTGTACCCGCGGCAGTGGTCAAAGGCTCGGTCTTTCAGCGCTTGCCTGTACCCGCGGCAGTGATCAAAGGCTCCGTCTTTCAACGCTGGCATGTACCCGCGAGAGTGGTCAAAGGCTCCGTCTTTCAGCGCTTGCGTGTACCCGCGGCAGTGGTCAAAGGCTCCGTCTTTCAGCGCTTGCGTGCACCCGCGGCAGTGGTCAAAGGCTCCGTCTGTCAGCGCTTCCGTGTACCCGCGGCAGTGGTCAAAGGCTCCGTCTTTCAGCGCTTGCGTATACCCGCGGCAGTGGTCAAAGTCTCCGTCTTTCAGCGCTTGCGTGTACACGCGGCAGTGGTCAAAGGCTCCGTCTTTCAGCGCTTGCCTGTACCCGCGGCAGTGATCAAAGGCTCCGTCTTTCAACGCTGGCATGTACCCGCGGCAGTGGTCAAAGGCTCCATCTTTCAGCGCTTGCGTGTACCCGCGGCAGTGGTCAAAGGCTCCGTCTTTCAGCGGTTGCATGGGCCCGCGGCAGTGGTCAAAGGCTCCGTCTTTCAGCGCTTGCATGTACCCGCGGCAGTGGTCAAAGGCTCCGTCTTTCAGCGCTTGCCTGTACCCGCGGCAGTGATCAAAGGGTCCGTCTTTCAACGCTGGCATGTACCCGCGGCAGTGGTCAAAGGCTCCGTCTTTCAGCGCTTGAGTGTACCCGCGGCGGTGGTCAAAAGCTCCGACTTTCAGCGCTTGCATGTACCCGCGGCAGTGGTCAAAGGCTTCGTCTTTCAGCGCTTGCATCTACCCGCGGCGGTGGTCAAAGGCTCCGTCTTTCAGCGCTTGCATGTGCCCGCGGCAGTGGTCAAAGGCTCCGTCTTTCAGCGCTTGCATGTACCCGCGGCAGTGGTCAAAGGCTCCGTCTGTCAGCGCTTCCGTGTACCCGCGGCAGTGGTCAAAGGCTCCGTCTTTCAGCGCTTGCATGTACACGCGGCAGCGGTCAAAGTATCCGTCTGTCAGAGCTTGCGTGTACCCGGGGCAGTGGTCAAAGGCTCCGTCTGTCAGCGCTTGCATGTACCCGCGGCAGTGGTCATAGCCTCCGTCTTTCAGCGCTTGCATGTACCCGCGGCAGTGGTCAAAGGCTCCGTCTTTCAGCGCTTGCGTGTACCCGCGGCAGTGGTCAAAGGTTCCGTCTTTCAGCGCTTGCGTGCACCCGCGGCAGTGGTCAAAGGCTCCGTCTTTCAGCGCTTGCATGTACCCGCGGCAGTGGTCAAAGGCTCCGTCTGTCAGCGCTTCCGTGTACCCGCGGCAGTGGTCAAAGGCTCCGTCTTTCAGCGCTTGCATGTACACGCGGCAGCGGTCAAAGTATCCGTCTGTCAGAGCTTGCGTGTACCCGGGGCAGTGGTCAAAGGCTCCGTCTGTCAGCGCTTGCATGTACCCGCGGCAGTGGTCAAAGGCTCCGTCTTTCAGCGCTTGCGTGCACCCGCGGCAGTGGTCAAAGTCTCCGTCTTTCAGCGCTTGCGTGTACCCGCGGCAGTGGTCAAAGTCTCCGTCTTTCAGCGCTTGCGTGTACACGCGGCAGTGGTCAAAGGCTCCGTCTTTCAGCGCTTGCGTGTACCCGCGGCAGTGGTCAAAGGCTCCGTCTTTCAGCGCTTGCCTGTACCCGCGGCAGTGATCAAAGGCTCCGTCTTTCAACGCTGGCATGTACCCGCGGCAGTGGTCAAAGGCTCCGTCTTTCAGCGCTTGCGTGTACCCCCGGCAGTGGTCAAAGGCTCCGTCTTTCAGCGCTTGCATGGGCCCGCGGCAGTGGTCAAAGGCTCCGTCTTTCAGCGCTTGCATGGGCCCGCGGCAGTGGTCAAAGGCTCCGTCTGTCAGCGCTTCCGTGTACCCGCGGCAGTGGTCAATGGCTCCGTCTTTCAGCGCTTGCATGTACACGCGGCAGCGGTCAAAGTATCCATCTGTCAGAGCTTGCGTGTACCCGGGGCAGTGGTCAAAGGCTCCGTCTGTCAGCGCTTGCATGTACCCGCGGCAGTTGTCATAGCCTCCGTCTTTCAGCGCTTGCATGTACCCGCGGCAGTGGTCAAAGGCTCCGTCTTTCAGCGCTTGCGTGTACCCGCGGCAGTGGTCAAAGGCTCCGTCTTTCAACGCTGGCATGTACCCGCGGCAGTTGTCAAAGGCTCCGTCTTTCAGCGCTTGCATGTACCCGCGGCAGTGGTCAAAGGCTCCGTCTGTCAGCGCTTCCGTGTACCCGCGGCAGTGGTCAAAGGCTCCGTCTTTCAGCGCTTGCATGTACCCGCGGCAGCGGTCAAAGTATCCGTCTGTCAGAGCTTGCGTGTACCCGGGGCAGTGGTCAAAGGCTCCGTCTTTCAGCGCTTGCATGTACCCGCGGCAGTGGTCAAAGGCTCCGTCTTTCAGCGCTTGCGTGTACCCGCGGCAGTGGTCAAAGGCTCCGTCTGTCAGCGCTTCCGTGTACCCGCGGCAGTGGTCAAAGGCTCCGTCTTTCAGCGCTTGCATGTACACGCGGCAGCGGTCAAAGTATCCGTCTGTCAGAGCTTGCGTGTACCCGGGGCAGTGGTCAAAGGCTCCGTCTTTCAGCGCTTCCGTGCACACGCGGCAGTGGTCAAAGGCTCCGTCTTTCAGCGCTTGCATGTACCCGCGGCAGTGGTCAAAGGCTCCGTCTGTCAGCGCTTCCGTGTACCCGCGGCAGTGGTCAAAGTCTTCGTCTTTCAGCGCTTGCGTGTACACGCGGCAGTGGTCAAAGGCTCCGTCTTTCAGCGCTTGCCTGTACCCGCGGCAGTGATCAAAGGCTCCGTCTTTCAACGCTGGCATGTACCCGCGGCAGTGGTCAAAGGCTTCGTCTTTCAGCGCTTGCATGTACCCGCGGCGGTGGTCAAAGGCTCCGTCTTTCAGCGCTTGCCTGTACCCGCGGCAGTGATCAAAGGCTCCGTCTTTCAACGCTGGCATGTACCCGCGGCAGTGGTCAAAGTCTTCGTCTTTCAGCGCTTGCATGTACCCGCGGCAGTGGTCATAGCCTCCGTCTTTCAGCGCTTGCATGTACCCGCGGCAGTGGTCAAAGGCTCCGTCTTTCAGCGCTTGCGTGTACCCGCGGCAGTGGTCAAAGGTTCCGTCTTTCAGCGCTTGCGTGCACCCGCGGCAGTGGTCAAAGGCTCCGTCTTTCAGCGCTTGCATGTAACCGCGGCAGTGGTCAAAGGCTCCGACTGTCAGCGCTTCCGTGTACCCGCGGCAGTGGTCAAAGGCTCCGTCTTTCAGCGCTTGCATGTACACGCGGCAGCGGTCAAAGTATCCGTCTGTCAGAGCTTGCGTGTACCCGGGGCAGTGGTCAAAGGCTCCGTCTGTCAGCGCTTGCCTGTACCCGCGGCAGTGATCAAAGGCTCCGTCTTTCAACGCTGGCATGTTCCCGCGGCAGTGGTCAAAGGCTCCGTCTTTCAGCGCTTGCGTGTACCCGCGGCAGTGGTCAAAGGCTCCGTCTTTCAGCGCTTGCCTGTACCCGCGGCAGTGATCAAAGGCTCCGTCTTTCAACGCTGGCATGTACCCGCGACAGTGGTCAAAGGCTCCGTCTTTCAGCGCTTGCGTGTACCCGCGGCAGTGGTCAAAGGCTCCGTCTTTCAGCGCTTGCGTGCACCCGCGGCAGTGGTCAAAGGCTCCGTCTGTCAGCGCTTCCGTGTACCCGCGGCAGTGGTCAAAGGCTCCGTCTTTCAGCGCTTGCGTATACCCGCGGCAGTGGTCAAAGTCTCCGTCTTTCAGCGCTTGCGTGTACACGCGGCAGTGGTCAAAGGCTCCGTCTTTCAGCGCTTGCCTGTACCCGCGGCAGTGATCAAAGGCTCCGTCTTTCAACGCTGGCATGTACCCGCGGCAGTGGTCAAAGGCTCCGTCTTTCAGCGCTTGCGTGTACCCGCGGCAGTGGTCAAAGGCTCCGTCTTTCAGCGCTTGCATGGGCCCGCGGCAGTGGTCAAAGGCTCCGTCTTTCAGCGCTTGCATGTACCCGCGGCAGTGGTCAAAGGCTCCGTCTTTCAGCGCTTGCCTGTACCCGCGGCAGTGATCAAAGGGTCCGTCTTTCAACGCTGGCATGTACCCGCGGCAGTGGTCAAAGGCTCCGTCTTTCAGCGCTTGAGTGTACCCGCGGCGGTGGTCAAAAGCTCCGACTTTCAGCGCTTGCATGTACCCGCGGCAGTGGTCAAAGGCTTCGTCTTTCAGCGCTTGCATGTACCCGCGGCGGTGGTCAAAGGCTCCGTCTTTCAGCGCTTGCATGTGCCCGCGGCAGTGGTCAAAGGCTCCGTCTTTCAGCGCTTGCATGTACCCGCGGCAGTGGTCAAAGGCTCCGTCTGTCAGCGCTTCCGTGTACCCGCGGCAGTGGTCAAAGGCTCCGTCTTTCAGCGCTTGCATGTACACGCGGCAGCGGTCAAAGTATCCGTCTGTCAGAGCTTGCGTGTACCCGGGGCAGTGGTCAAAGGCTCCGTCTGTCAGCGCTTGCATGTACCCGCGGCAGTGGTCATAGCCTCCGTCTTTCAGCGCTTGCATGTACCCGCGGCAGTGGTCAAAGGCTCCGTCTTTCAGCGCTTGCGTGTACCCGCGGCAGTGGTCAAAGGTTCCGTCTTTCAGCGCTTGCGTGCACCCGCGGCAGTGGTCAAAGGCTCCGTCTTTCAGCGCTTGCATGTACCCGCGGCAGTGGTCAAAGGCTCCGTCTGTCAGCGCTTCCGTGTACCCGCGGCAGTGGTCAAAGGCTCCGTCTTTCAGCGCTTGCATGTACACGCGGCAGCGGTCAAAGTATCCGTCTGTCAGAGCTTGCGTGTACCCGGGGCAGTGGTCAAAGGCTCCGTCTGTCAGCGCTTGCATGTACCCGCGGCAGTGGTCAAAGGCTCCGTCTTTCAGCGCTTGCGTGCACCCGCGGCAGTGGTCAAAGTCTCCGTCTTTCAGCGCTTGCGTGTACCCGCGGCAGTGGTCAAAGTCTCCGTCTTTCAGCGCTTGCGTGTACACGCGGCAGTGGTCAAAGGCTCCGTCTTTCAGCGCTTGCGTGTACCCGCGGCAGTGGTCAAAGGCTCCGTCTTTCAGCGCTTGCCTGTACCCGCGGCAGTGGTCAAAGGCTCCGTCTTTCAGCGCTTCCGTGCACACGCGGCAGTGGTCAAAGGCTCCGTCTTTCAGCGCTTGCATGTACCCGCGGCAGTGGTCAAAGGCTCCGTCTGTCAGCGCTTCCGTGTACCCGCGGCAGTGGTCAAAGGCTCCGTCTGTCAGCGCTTGCATGTACCCGCGGCAGTGGTCAAAGGCTCCGTCTTTCAGCGCTTGCGTGTACCCGCGGCAGTGGTCAAAGTCTTCGTCTTTCAGCGCTTGCGTGTACACGCGGCAGTGGTCAAAGGCTCCGTCTTTCAGCGCTTGCCTGTACCCGCGGCAGTGATCAAAGGCTCCGTCTTTCAACGCTGGCATGTACCCGCGGCAGTGGTCAAAGGCTTCGTCTTTCAGCGCTTGCATGTACCCGCGGCGGTGGTCAAAGGCTCCGTCTTTCAGCGCTTGCCTGTACCCGCGGCAGTGATCAAAGGCTCCGTCTTTCAACGCTGGCATGTACCCGCGGCAGTGGTCAAAGTCTTCGTCTTTCAGCGCTTGCATGTACCCGCGGCAGTGGTCATAGCCTCCGTCTTTCAGCGCTTGCATGTACCCGCGGCAGTGGTCAAAGGCTCCGTCTTTCAGCGCTTGCGTGTACCCGCGGCAGTGGTCAAAGGTTCCGTCTTTCAGCGCTTGCGTGCACCCGCGGCAGTGGTCAAAGGCTCCGTCTGTCAGCGCTTGCATGTACCCGCGGCAGTGGTCAAAGGCTCCGTCTGTCAGCGCTTCCGTGTACCCGCGGCAGTGGTCAAAGGCTCCGTCTTTCAGCGCTTGCATGTACACGCGGCAGCGGTCAAAGTATCCGTCTGTCAGAGCTTGCGTGTACCCGGGGCAGTGGTCAAAGGCTCCGTCTGTCAGCGCTTGCCTGTACCCGCGGCAGTGATCAAAGGCTCCGTCTTTCAACGCTGGCATGTTCCCGCGGCAGTGGTCAAAGGCTCCGTCTTTCAGCGCTTGCGTGTACCCGCGGCAGTGGTCAAAGGCTCCGTCTTTCAGCGCTTGCCTGTACCCGCGGCAGTGATCAAAGGCTCCGTCTTTCAACGCTGGCATGTACCCGCGACAGTGGTCAAAGGCTCCGTCTTTCAGCGCTTGCGTGTACCCGCGGCAGTGGTCAAAGGCTCCGTCTTTCAGCGCTTGCGTGCACCCGCGGCAGTGGTCAAAGGCTCCGTCTGTCAGCGCTTCCGTGTACCCGCGGCAGTGGTCAAAGGCTCCGTCTTTCAGCGCTTGCGTATACCCGCGGCAGTGGTCAAAGTCTCCGTCTTTCAGCGCTTGCCTGTACACGCGGCAGTGGTCAAAGGCTCCGTCTTTCAGCGCTTGCCTGTACCCGCGGCAGTGATCAAAGGCTCCGTCTTTCAACGCTGGCATGTACCCGCGGCAGTGGTCAAAGGCTCCGTCTTTCAGCGCTTGCGTGTACCCGCGGCAGTGGTCAAAGGCTCCGTCTTTCAGCGCTTGCATGGGCCCGCGGCAGTGGTCAAAGGCTCCGTCTTTCAGCGCTTGCATGTACCCGCGGCAGTGGTCAAAGGCTCCGTCTTTCAGCGCTTGCCTGTACCCGCGGCAGTGATCAAAGGGTCCGTCTTTCAACGCTGGCATGTACCCGCGGCAGTGGTCAAAGGCTCCGTCTTTCAGCGCTTGAGTGTACCCGCGGCGGTGGTCAAAAGCTCCGACTTTCAGCGCTTCCGTGTACCCGCGGCAGTGGTCAAAGGCTCCGTCTGTCAGCGCTTGCATGTACCCGCGGCAGTGGTCAAAGGCTCCGTCTTTCAGCGCTTGCGTGTACCCGCGGCAGTGGTCAAAGTCTTCGTCTTTCAGCGCTTGCGTGTACACGCGGCAGTGGTCAAAGGCTCCGTCTTTCAGCGCTTGCCTGTACCCGCGGCAGTGATCAAAGGCTCCGTCTTTCAACGCTGGCATGTACCCGCGGCAGTGGTCAAAGGCTTCGTCTTTCAGCGCTTGCATGTACCCGCGGCGGTGGTCAAAGGCTCCGTCTTTCAGCGCTTGCCTGTACCCGCGGCAGTGATCAAAGGCTCCGTCTTTCAACGCTGGCATGTACCCGCGGCAGTGGTCAAAGTCTTCGTCTTTCAGCGCTTGCATGTACCCGCGGCAGTGGTCATAGCCTCCGTCTTTCAGCGCTTGCATGTACCCGCGGCAGTGGTCAAAGGCTCCGTCTTTCAGCGCTTGCGTGTACCCGCGGCAGTGGTCAAAGGTTCCGTCTTTCAGCGCTTGCGTGCACCCGCGGCAGTGGTCAAAGGCTCCGTCTTTCAGCGCTTGCATGTACCCGCGGCAGTGGTCAAAGGCTCCGTCTGTCAGCGCTTCCGTGTACCCGCGGCAGTGGTCAAAGGCTCCGTCTTTCAGCGCTTGCATGTACACGCGGCAGCGGTCAAAGTATCCGTCTGTCAGAGCTTGCGTGTACCCGGGGCAGTGGTCAAAGGCTCCGTCTGTCAGCGCTTGCCTGTACCCGCGGCAGTGATCAAAGGCTCCGTCTTTCAACGCTGGCATGTTCCCGCGGCAGTGGTCAAAGGCTCCGTCTTTCAGCGCTTGCGTGTACCCGCGGCAGTGGTCAAAGGCTCCGTCTTTCAGCGCTTGCCTGTACCCGCGGCAGTGATCAAAGGCTCCGTCTTTCAACGCTGGCATGTACCCGCGACAGTGGTCAAAGGCTCCGTCTTTCAGCGCTTGCGTGTACCCGCGGCAGTGGTCAAAGGCTCCGTCTTTCAGCGCTTGCGTGCACCCGCGGCAGTGGTCAAAGGCTCCGCCTGTCAGCGCTTCCGTGTACCCGCGGCAGTGGTCAAAGGCTCCGTCTTTCAGCGCTTGCGTATACCCGCGGCAGTGGTCAAAGTCTCCGTCTTTCAGCGCTTGCGTGTACACGCGGCAGTGGTCAAAGGCTCCGTCTTTCAGCGCTTGCCTGTACCCGCGGCAGTGATCAAAGGCTCCGTCTTTCAACGCTGGCATGTACCCGCGGCAGTGGTCAAAGGCTCCGTCTTTCAGCGCTTGCGTGTACCCGCGGCAGTGGTCAAAGGCTCCGTCTTTCAGCGCTTGCATGGGTCCGCGGCAGTGGTCAAAGGCTCCGTCTTTCAGCGCTTGCATGTACCCGCGGCAGTGGTCAAAGGCTCCGTCTTTCAGCGCTTGCCTGTACCCGCGGCAGTGATCAAAGGGTCCGTCTTTCAACGCTGGCATGTACCCGCGGCAGTGGTCAAAGGCTCCGTCTTTCAGCGCTTGAGTGTACCCGCGGCGGTGGTCAAAAGCTCCGACTTTCAGCGCTTGCATGTACCCGCGGCAGTGGTCAAAGGCTTCGTCTTTCAGCGCTTGCATGTACCCGCGGCGGTGGTCAAAGGCTCCGTCTTTCAGCGCTTGCATGTGCCCGAGGCAGTGGTCAAAGGCTCCGTCTTTCAGCGCTTGCATGTACCCGCGGCAGTGGTCAAAGGCTCCGTCTGTCAGCGCTTCCGTGTACCCGCGGCAGTGGTCAAAGGCTCCGTCTTTCAGCGCTTGCATGTACACGCGGCAGCGGTCAAAGTATCCGTCTGTCAGAGCTTGCGTGTACCCGGGGCAGTGGTCAAAGGCTCCGTCTGTCAGCGCTTGCATGTACCCGCGGCAGTGGTCAAAGGCTCCGTCTTTCAGCGCTTGCCTGTACCCGCGGCAGTGATCAAAGGCTCCGTCTTTCAGCGCTTGCGTGTACCCCCGGCAGTGGTCAAAGGCTCCGTCTTTCAGCGCTTGCATGGGCCCGCGGCAGTGGTCAAAGGCTCCGTCTTTCAGCGCTTGCATGGGCCCGCGGCAGTGGTCAAAGGCTCCGTCTGTCAGCGCTTCCGTGTACCCGCGGCAGTGGTCAAAGGCTCCGTCTTTCAGCGCTTGCATGTACACGCGGCAGCGGTCAAAGTATCCATCTGTCAGAGCTTGCGTGTACCCGGGGCAGTGGTCAAAGGCTCCGTCTGTCAGCGCTTGCATGTACCCGCGGCAGTTGTCATAGCCTCCGTCTTTCAGCGCTTGCATGTACCCGCGGCAGTGCTCAAAGGCTCCGTCTTTCAGCGCTTGCGTGTACCCGCGGCAGTGGTCAAAGGCTCCGTCTTTCAACGCTGGCATGTACCCGCGGCAGTTGTCAAAGGCTCCGTCTTTCAGCTCTTGCATGTACCCGCGGCAGTGGTCAAAGGCTCCGTCTGTCAGCGCTTCCGTGTACCCGCGGCAGTGGTCAAAGGCTCCGTCTTTCAGCGCTTGCATGTACACGCGGCAGCGGTCAAAGTATCCGTCTGTCAGAGCTTGCGTGTACCCGGGGCAGTGGTCAAAGGCTCCGTCTTTCAGCGCTTGCATGTACCCGCGGCAGTGGTCAAAGGCTCCGTCTTTCAGCGCTTGCGTGTACCCGCGGCAGTGGTCAAAGGCTCCGTCTTTCAGCGCTTCCGTGCACACGCGGCAGTGGTCAAAGGCTCCGTCTTTCAGCGCTTGCATGTACCCGCGGCAGTGGTCAAAGGCTCCGTCTGTCAGCGCTTCCGTGTACCCGCGGCAGTGGTCAAAGGCTCCGTCTGTCAGCGCTTGCATGTACCCGCGGCAGTGATCAAAGGCTCCGTCTTTCAGCGCTTGCGTGTACCCCCGGCAGTGGTCAAAGGCTCCGTCTTTCAGCGCTTGCATGGGCCCGCGGCAGTGGTCAAAGGCTCCGTCTTTCAGCGCTTGCATGGGCCCGCGGCAGTGGTCAAAGGCTCCGTCTGTCAGCGCTTCCGTGTACCCGCGGCAGTGGTCAAAGGCTCCGTCTTTCAGCGCTTGCATGTACACGCGGCAGCGGTCAAAGTATCCATCTGTCAGAGCTTGCGTGTACCCGGGGCAGTGGTCAAAGGCTCCGTCTGTCAGCGCTTGCATGTACCCGCGGCAGTTGTCATAGCCTCCGTCTTTCAGCGCTTGCATGTACCCGCGGCAGTGGTCAAAGGCTCCGTCTTTCAGCGCTTGCGTGTACCCGCGGCAGTGGTCAAAGGCTCCGTCTTTCAACGCTGGCATGTACCCGCGGCAGTTGTCAAAGGCTCCGTCTTTCAGCGCTTGCATGTACCCGCGGCAGTGGTCAAAGGCTCCGTCTGTCAGCGCTTCCGTGTACCCGCGGCAGTGGTCAAAGGCTCCGTCTTTCAGCGCTTGCATGTACACGCGGCAGCGGTCAAAGTATCCGTCTGTCAGAGCTTGCGTGTACCCGGGGCAGTGGTCAAAGGCTCCGTCTTTCAGCGCTTGCATGTACCCGCGGCAGTGGTCAAAGGCTCCGTCTTTCAGCGCTTGCGTGTACCCGCGGCAGTGGTCAAAGGCTCCGTCTTTCAGCGCTTCCGTGCACACGCGGCAGTGGTCAAAGGCTCCGTCTTTCAGCGCTTGCATGTACCCGCGGCAGTGGTCAAAGGCTCCGTCTGTCAGCGCTTCCGTGTACCCGCGGCAGTGGTCAAAGGCTCCGTCTGTCAGCGCTTGCATGTACCCGCGGCAGTGATCAAAGGCTCCGTCTTTCAGCGCTTGCGTGTACCCGCGGCAGTGGTCAAAGTCTTCGTCTTTCAGCGCTTGCGTGTACACGCGGCAGTGGTCAAAGGCTCCGTCTTTCAGCGCTTGCCTGTACCCGCGGCAGTGATCAAAGGCTCCGTCTTTCAACGCTGGCATGTACCCGCGGCAGTGGTCAAAGGCTTCGTCTTTCAGCGCTTGCATGTACCCGCGGCGGTGGTCAAAGGCTCCGTCTTTCAGCGCTTGCCTGTACCCGCGGCAGTGATCAAAGGCTCCGTCTTTCAACGCTGGCATGTACCCGCGGCAGTGGTCAAAGTCTTCGTCTTTCAGCGCTTGCATGTACCCGCGGCAGTGGTCATAGCCTCCGTCTTTCAGCGCTTGCATGTACCCGCGGCAGTGGTTAAAGGCTCCGTCTTTCAGCGCTTGCGTGTACCCGCGGCAGTGGTCAAAGGTTCCGTCTTTCAGCGCTTGCGTGCACCCGCGGCAGTGGTCAAAGGCTCCGTCTTTCAGCGCTTGCATGTACCCGCGGCAGTGGTCAAAGGCTCCGACTGTCAGCGCTTCCGTGTACCCGCGGCAGTGGTCAAAGGCTCCGTCTTTCAGCGCTTGCATGTACACGCGGCAGCGGTCAAAGTATCCGTCTGTCAGAGCTTGCGTGTACCCGGGGCAGTGGTCAAAGGCTCCGTCTGTCAGCGCTTGCATGTACCCGCGGCAGTGGTCAAAGGCTCCGTCTTTCAGCGCTTGCCTGTACCCGCGGCAGTGATCAAAGGCTCCGTCTTTCAGCGCTTGCGTGTACCCCCGGCAGTGGTCAAAGGCTCCGTCTTTCAGCGCTTGCATGGGCCCGCGGCAGTGGTCAAAGGCTCCGTCTTTCAGCGCTTGCATGGGCCCGCGGCAGTGGTCAAAGGCTCCGTCTGTCAGCGCTTCCGTGTACCCGCGGCAGTGGTCAAAGGCTCCGTCTTTCAGCGCTTGCATGTACACGCGGCAGCGGTCAAAGTATCCATCTGTCAGAGCTTGCGTGTACCCGGGGCAGTGGTCAAAGGCTCCGTCTGTCAGCGCTTGCATGTACCCGCGGCAGTTGTCATAGCCTCCGTCTTTCAGCGCTTGCATGTACCCGCGGCAGTGGTCAAAGGCTCCGTCTTTCAGCGCTTGCGTGTACCCGCGGCAGTGGTCAAAGGCTCCGTCTTTCAGCGCTTCCGTGCACACGCGGCAGTGGTCAAAGGCTCCGTCTTTCAGCGCTTGCATGTACCCGCGGCAGTGGTCAAAGGCTCCGTCTGTCAGCGCTTCCGTGTACCCGCGGCAGTGGTCAAAGGCTCCGTCTGTCAGCGCTTGCATGTACCCGCGGCAGTGATCAAAGGCTCCGTCTTTCAGCGCTTGCGTGTACCCGCGGCAGTGGTCAAAGTCTTCGTCTTTCAGCGCTTGCGTGTACACGCGGCAGTGGTCAAAGGCTCCGTCTTTCAGCGCTTGCCTGTACCCGCGGCAGTGATCAAAGGATCCGTCTTTCAACGCAGGCATGTACCCGCGGCAGTGGTCAAAGGCTTCGTCTTTCAGCGCTTGCATGTACCCGCGGCGGTGGTCAAAGGCTCCGTCTTTCAGCGCTTGCCTGTACCCGCGGCAGTGATCAAAGGCTCCGTCTTTCAACGCTGGCATGTACCCGCGGCAGTGGTCAAAGTCTTCGTCTTTCAGCGCTTGCATGTACCCGCGGCAGTGGTCATAGCCTCCGTCTTTCAGCGCTTGCATGTACCCGCGGCAGTGGTCAAAGGCTCCGTCTTTCAGCGCTTGCGTGTACCCGCGGCAGTGGTCAAAGGTTCCGTCTTTCAGCGCTTGCGTGCACCCGCGGCAGTGGTCAAAGGCTCCGTCTTTCAGCGCTTGCATGTACCCGCGGCAGTGGTCAAAGGCTCCGACTGTCAGCGCTTCCGTGTACCCGCGGCAGTGGTCAAAGGCTCCGACTGTCAGCGCTTGCGTATACCCGCGGCAGTGGTCAAAGTCTCCGTCTTTCAGCGCTTGCGTGTACACGCGGCAGTGGTCAAAGGCTCCGTCTTTCAGCGCTTGCCTGTACCCGCGGCAGTGATCAAAGGCTCCGTCTTTCAACGCTGGCATGTACCCGCGGCAGTGGTCAAAGGCTCCGTCTTTCAGCGCTTGCGTGTACCCGCGGCAGTGGTCAAAGGCTCCGTCTTTCAGCGCTTGCATGGGCCCGCGGCAGTGGTCAAAGGCTCCGTCTTTCAGCGCTTGCATGTACCCGCGGCAGTGGTCAAAGGCTCCGTCTTTCAGCGCTTGCCTGTACCCGCGGCAGTGATCAAAGGGTCCGTCTTTCAACGCTGGCATGTACCCGCGGCAGTGGTCAAAGGCTCCGTCTTTCAGCGCTTGAGTGTACCCGCGGCGGTGGTCAAAAGCTCCGACTTTCAGCGCTTGCATGTACCCGCGGCAGTGGTCAAAGGCTTCGTCTTTCAGCGCTTGCATGTACCCGCGGCGGTGGTCAAAGGCTCCGTCTTTCAGCGCTTGCATGTGCTCGCGGCAGTGGTCAAAGGCTCCGTCTTTCAGCGCTTGCATGTACCCGCGGCAGTGGTCAAAGGCTCCGTCTGTCAGCGCTTCCGTGTACCCGCGGCAGTGGTCAAAGGCTCCGTCTTTCAGCGCTTGCATGGGCCCGCGGCAGTGGTCAAAGGCTCCGTCTTTCAGCGCTTGCATGTACCCGCGGCAGTGGTCAAAGGCTCCGTCTTTCAGCGCTTGCCTGTACCCGCGGCAGTGATCAAAGGGTCCGTCTTTCAACGCTGGCATGTACCCGCGGCAGTGGTCAAAGGCTCCGACTGTCAGCGCTTCCGTGTACCCGCGGCAGTGGTCAAAGGCTCCGTCTTTCAGCGCTTGCATGTACACGCGGCAGTGGTCAAAGGCTCCGTCTTTCAGCGCTTGCATGGGCCCGCGGCAGTGGTCAAAGGCTCCGTCTTTCAGCGCTTGCATGTACCCGCGGCAGTGGTCAAAGGCTCCGTCTTTCAGCGCTTGCCTGTACCCGCGGCAGTGATCAAAGGGTCCGTCTTTCAACGCTGGCATGTACCCGCGGCAGTGGTCAAAGGCTCCGTCTTTCAGCGCTTGAGTGTACCCGCGGCGGTGGTCAAAAGCTCCGACTTTCAGCGCTTGCATGTACCCGCGGCAGTGGTCAAAGGCTTCGTCTTTCAGCGCTTGCATGTACCCGCGGCGGTGGTCAAAGGCTCCGTCTTTCAGCGCTTGCATGTGCCCGCGGCAGTGGTCAAAGGCTCCGTCTTTCAGCGCTTGCATGTACCCGCGGCAGTGGTCAAAGGCTCCGTCTTTCAGCGCTTCCGTGCACACGCGGCAGTGGTCAAAGGCTCCGTCTTTCAGCGCTTGCATGTACCCGCGGCAGTGGTCAAAGGCTCCGTCTGTCAGCGCTTCCGTGTACCCGCGGCAGTGGTCAAAGGCTCCGTCTGTCAGCGCTTGCATGTACCCGCGGCAGTGATCAAAGGCTCCGTCTTTCAGCGCTTGCGTGTACCCGCGGCAGTGGTCAAAGTCTTCGTCTTTCAGCGCTTGCGTGTACACGCGGCAGTGGTCAAAGGCTCCGTCTTTCAGCGCTTGCCTGTACCCGCGGCAGTGATCAAAGGCTCCGTCTTTCAACGCTGGCATGTACCCGCGGCAGTGGTCAAAGGCTTCGTCTTTCAGCGCTTGCATGTACCCGCGGCGGTGGTCAAAGGCTCCGTCTTTCAGCGCTTGCCTGTACCCGCGGCAGTGATCAAAGGCTCCGTCTTTCAACGCTGGCATGTACCCGCGGCAGTGGTCAAAGTCTTCGTCTTTCAGCGCTTGCATGTACCCGCGGCAGTGGTCATAGCCTCCGTCTTTCAGCGCTTGCATGTACCCGCGGCAGTGGTCAAAGGCTCCGTCTTTCAGCGCTTGCGTGTACCCGCGGCAGTGGTCAAAGGTTCCGTCTTTCAGCGCTTGCGTGCACCCGCGGCAGTGGTCAAAGGCTCCGTCTTTCAGCGCTTGCATGTACCCGCGGCAGTGGTCAAAGGCTCCGACTGTCAGCGCTTCCGTGTACCCGCGGCAGTGGTCAAAGGCTCCGTCTTTCAGCGCTTGCATGTACACGCGGCAGCGGTCAAAGTATCCGTCTGTCAGAGCTTGCGTGTACCCGGGGCAGTGGTCAAAGGCTCCGTCTGTCAGCGCTTGCATGTACCCGCGGCAGTGGTCAAAGGCTCCGTCTTTCAGCGCTTGCCTGTACCCGCGGCAGTGATCAAAGGCTCCGTCTTTCAGCGCTTGCGTGTACCCCCGGCAGTGGTCAAAGGCTCCGTCTTTCAGCGCTTGCATGGGCCCGCGGCAGTGGTCAAAGGCTCCGTCTTTCAGCGCTTGCATGGGCCCGCGGCAGTGGTCAAAGGCTCCGTCTGTCAGCGCTTCCGTGTACCCGCGGCAGTGGTCAAAGGCTCCGTCTTTCAGCGCTTGCATGTACACGCGGCAGCGGTCAAAGTATCCATCTGTCAGAGCTTGCGTGTACCCGGGGCAGTGGTCAAAGGCTCCGTCTGTCAGCGCTTGCATGTACCCGCGGCAGTTGTCATAGCCTCCGTCTTTCAGCGCTTGCATGTACCCGCGGCAGTGGTCAAAGGCGCCGTCTTTCAGCGCTTGCGTGTACCCGCGGCAGTGGTCAAAGGCTCCGTCTTTCAGCGCTTCCGTGCACACGCGGCAGTGGTCAAAGGCTCCGTCTTTCAGCGCTTGCATGTACCCGCGGCAGTGGTCAAAGGCTCCGTCTGTCAGCGCTTCCGTGTACCCGCGGCAGTGGTCAAAGGCTCCGTCTTTCAGCGCTTGCGTGTACCCTCGGCAGTGGTCAAAGTCTTCGTCTTTCAGCGCTTGCGTGTACACGCGGCAGTGGTCAAAGGCTCCGTCTTTCAGCGCTTGCCTGTACCCGCGGCAGTGATCAAAGGCTCCGTCTTTCAACGCTGGCATGTACCCGCGGCAGTGGTCAAAGGCTTCGTCTTTCAGCGCTTGCATGTACCCGCGGCGGTGGTCAAAGGCTCCGTCTTTCAGCGCTTGCCTGTACCCGCGGCAGTGATCAAAGGCTCCGTCTTTCAACGCTGGCATGTACCCGCGGCAGTGGTCAAAGTCTTCGTCTTTCAGCGCTTGCATGTACCCGCGGCAGTGGTCATAGCCTCCGTCTTTCAGCGCTTGCATGTACCCGCGGCAGTGGTCAAAGGCTCCGTCTTTCAGCGCTTGCGTGTACCCGCGGCAGTGGTCAAAGGTTCCGTCTTTCAGCGCTTGCGTGCACCCGCGGCAGTGGTCAAAGGCTCCGTCTTTCAGCGCTTGCATGTACCCGCGGCAGTGGTCAAAGGCTCCGACTGTCAGCGCTTCCGTGTACCCGCGGCAGTGGTCAAAGGCTCCGACTGTCAGCGCTTGCGTATACCCGCGGCAGTGGTCAAAGTCTCCGTCTTTCAGCGCTTGCGTGTACACGCGGCAGTGCTCAAAGGCTCCGTCTTTCAGCGCTTGCCTGTACCCGCGGCAGTGATCAAAGGCTCCGTCTTTCAACGCTGGCATGTACCCGCGGCAGTGGTCAAAGGCTCCGTCTTTCAGCGCTTGCGTGTACCCGCGGCAGTGGTCAAAGGCTCCGTCTTTCAGCGCTTCCGTGCACACGCGGCAGTGGTCAAAGGCTCCGTCTTTCAGCGCTTGCATGTACCCGCGGCAGTGGTCAAAGGCTCCGTCTGTCAGCGCTTCCGTGTACCCGCGGCAGTGGTCAAAGGCTCCGTCTGTCAGCGCTTGCATGTACCCGCGGCAGTGATCAAAGGCTCCGTCTTTCAGCGCTTGCGTGTACCCGCGGCAGTGGTCAAAGTCTTCGTCTTTCAGCGCTTGCGTGTACACGCGGCAGTGGTCAAAGGCTCCGTCTTTCAGCGCTTGCCTGTACCCGCGGCAGTGATCAAAGGCTCCGTCTTTCAACGCAGGCATGTACCCGCGGCAGTGGTCAAAGGCTTCGTCTTTCAGCGCTTGCATGTACCCGCGGCGGTGGTCAAAGGCTCCGTCTTTCAGCGCTTGCCTGTACCCGCGGCAGTGATCAAAGGCTCCGTCTTTCAACGCTGGCATGTACCCGCGGCAGTGGTCAAAGTCTTCGTCTTTCAGCGCTTGCATGTACCCGCGGCAGTGGTCATAGCCTCCGTCTTTCAGCGCTTGCATGTACCCGCGGCAGTGGTCAAAGGCTCCGTCTTTCAGCGCTTGCGTGTACCCGCGGCAGTGGTCAAAGGTTCCGTCTTTCAGCGCTTGCGTGCACCCGCGGCAGTGGTCAAAGGCTCCGTCTTTCAGCGCTTGCATGTACCCGCGGCAGTGGTCAAAGGCTCCGACTGTCAGCGCTTCCGTGTACCCGCGGCAGTGGTCAAAGGCTCCGACTGTCAGCGCTTGCGTATACCCGCGGCAGTGGTCAAAGTCTCCGTCTTTCAGCGCTTGCGTGTACACGCGGCAGTGATCAAAGGCTCCGTCTTTCAGCGCTTGCCTGTACCCGCGGCAGTGATCAAAGGCTCCGTCTTTCAACGCTGGCATGTACCCGCGGCAGTGGTCAAAGGCTCCGTCTTTCAGCGCTTGCGTGTACCCGCGGCAGTGGTCAAAGGCTCCGTCTTTCAGCGCTTGCATGGGCCCGCGGCAGTGGTCAAAGGCTCCGTCTTTCAGCGCTTGCATGTACCCGCGGCAGTGGTCAAAGGCTCCGTCTTTCAGCGCTTGCCTGTACCCGCGGCAGTGATCAAAGGGTCCGTCTTTCAACGCTGGCATGTACCCGCGGCAGTGGTCAAAGGCTCCGTCTTTCAGCGCTTGAGTGTACCCGCGGCGGTGGTCAAAAGCTCCGACTTTCAGCGCTTGCATGTACCCGCGGCAGTGGTCAAAGGCTTCGTCTTTCAGCGCTTGCATGTACCCGCGGCGGTGGTCAAAGGCTCCGTCTTTCAGCGCTTGCATGTGCCCGCGGCAGTGGTCAAAGGCTCCGTCTTTCAGCGCTTGCATGTACCCGCGGCAGTGGTCAAAGGCTCCGTCTGTCAGCGCTTCCGTGTACCCGCGGCAGTGGTCAAAGGCTCCGTCTTTCAGCGCTTGCATGGGCCCGCGGCAGTGGTCAAAGGCTCCGTCTTTCAGCGCTTGCATGTACCCGCGGCAGTGGTCAAAGGCTCCGTCTTTCAGCGCTTGCCTGTACCCGCGGCAGTGATCAAAGGGTCCGTCTTTCAACGCTGGCATGTACCCGCGGCAGTGGTCAAAGGCTCCGACTGTCAGCGCTTCCGTGTACCCGCGGCAGTGGTCAAAGGCTCCGTCTTTCAGCGCTTGCATGTACACGCGGCAGTGGTCAAAGGCTCCGTCTTTCAGCGCTTGCATGGGCCCGCGGCAGTGGTCAAAGGCTCCGTCTTTCAGCGCTTGCATGTACCCGCGGCAGTGGTCAAAGGCTCCGTCTTTCAGCGCTTGCCTGTACCCGCGGCAGTGATCAAAGGGTCCGTCTTTCAACGCTGGCATGTACCCGCGGCAGTGGTCAAAGGCTCCGTCTTTCAGCGCTTGAGTGTACCCGCGGCGGTGGTCAAAAGCTCCGACTTTCAGCGCTTGCATGTACCCGCGGCAGTGGTCAAAGGCTTCGTCTTTCAGCGCTTGCATGTACCCGCGGCGGTGGTCAAAGGCTCCGTCTTTCAGCGCTTGCATGTGCCCGCGGCAGTGGTCAAAGGCTCCGTCTTTCAGCGCTTGCATGTACCCGCGGCAGTGGTCAAAGGCTCCGTCTTTCAGCGCTTCCGTGCACACGCGGCAGTGGTCAAAGGCTCCGTCTTTCAGCGCTTGCATGTACCCGCGGCAGTGGTCAAAGGCTCCGTCTGTCAGCGCTTCCGTGTACCCGCGGCAGTGGTCAAAGGCTCCGTCTGTCAGCGCTTGCATGTACCCGCGGCAGTGATCAAAGGCTCCGTCTTTCAGCGCTTGCGTGTACCCGCGGCAGTGGTCAAAGTCTTCGTCTTTCAGCGCTTGCGTGTACACGCGGCAGTGGTCAAAGGCTCCGTCTTTCAGCGCTTGCCTGTACCCGCGGCAGTGATCAAAGGCTCCGTCTTTCAACGCTGGCATGTACCCGCGGCAGTGGTCAAAGGCTTCGTCTTTCAGCGCTTGCATGTACCCGCGGCGGTGGTCAAAGGCTCCGTCTTTCAGCGCTTGCCTGTACCCGCGGCAGTGATCAAAGGCTCCGTCTTTCAACGCTGGCATGTACCCGCGGCAGTGGTCAAAGTCTTCGTCTTTCAGCGCTTGCATGTACCCGCGGCAGTGGTCATAGCCTCCGTCTTTCAGCGCTTGCATGTACCCGCGGCAGTGGTCAAAGGCTCCGTCTTTCAGCGCTTGCGTGTACCCGCGGCAGTGGTCAAAGGTTCCGTCTTTCAGCGCTTGCGTGCACCCGCGGCAGTGGTCAAAGGCTCCGTCTTTCAGCGCTTGCATGTACCCGCGGCAGTGGTCAAAGGCTCCGACTGTCAGCGCTTCCGTGTACCCGCGGCAGTGGTCAAAGGCTCCGTCTTTCAGCGCTTGCATGTACACGCGGCAGCGGTCAAAGTATCCGTCTGTCAGAGCTTGCGTGTACCCGGGGCAGTGGTCAAAGGCTCCGTCTGTCAGCGCTTGCATGTACCCGCGGCAGTGGTCAAAGGCTCCGTCTTTCAGCGCTTGCCTGTACCCGCGGCAGTGATCAAAGGCTCCGTCTTTCAGCGCTTGCGTGTACCCCCGGCAGTGGTCAAAGGCTCCGTCTTTCAGCGCTTGCATGGGCCCGCGGCAGTGGTCAAAGGCTCCGTCTTTCAGCGCTTGCATGGGCCCGCGGCAGTGGTCAAAGGCTCCGTCTGTCAGCGCTTCCGTGTACCCGCGGCAGTGGTCAAAGGCTCCGTCTTTCAGCGCTTGCATGTACACGCGGCAGCGGTCAAAGTATCCATCTGTCAGAGCTTGCGTGTACCCGGGGCAGTGGTCAAAGGCTCCGTCTGTCAGCGCTTGCATGTACCCGCGGCAGTTGTCATAGCCTCCGTCTTTCAGCGCTTGCATGTACCCGCGGCAGTGGTCAAAGGCTCCGTCTTTCAGCGCTTGCGTGTACCCGCGGCAGTGGTCAAAGGCTCCGTCTTTCAGCGCTTCCGTGCACACGCGGCAGTGGTCAAAGGCTCCGTCTTTCAGCGCTTGCATGTACCCGCGGCAGTGGTCAAAGGCTCCGTCTGTCAGCGCTTCCGTGTACCCGCGGCAGTGGTCAAAGGCTCCGTCTGTCAGCGCTTGCATGTACCCGCGGCAGTGATCAAAGGCTCCGTCTTTCAGCGCTTGCGTGTACCCGCGGCAGTGGTCAAAGTCTTCGTCTTTCAGCGCTTGCGTGTACACGCGGCAGTGGTCAAAGGCTCCGTCTTTCAGCGCTTGCCTGTACCCGCGGCAGTGATCAAAGGCTCCGTCTTTCAACGCTGGCATGTACCCGCGGCAGTGGTCAAAGGCTTCGTCTTTCAGCGCTTGCATGTACCCGCGGCGGTGGTCAAAGGCTCCGTCTTTCAGCGCTTGCCTGTACCCGCGGCAGTGATCAAAGGCTCCGTCTTTCAACGCTGGCATGTACCCGCGGCAGTGGTCATAGCCTCCGTCTTTCAGCGCTTGCATGTACCCGCGGCAGTGGTCAAAGGCTCCGTCTTTCAGCGCTTGCGTGTACCCGCGGCAGTGGTCAAAGGTTCCGTCTTTCAGCGCTTGCGTGCACCCGCGGCAGTGGTCAAAGGCTCCGTCTTTCAGCGCTTGCATGTACCCGCGGCAGTGGTCAAAGGCTCCGACTGTCAGCGCTTCCGTGTACCCGCGGCAGTGGTCAAAGGCTCCGACTGTCAGCGCTTGCGTATACCCGCGGCAGTGGTCAAAGTCTCCGTCTTTCAGCGCTTGCGTGTACACGCGGCAGTGGTCAAAGGCTCCGTCTTTCAGCGCTTGCCTGTACCCGCGGCAGTGATCAAAGGCTCCGTCTTTCAACGCTGGCATGTACCCGCGGCAGTGGTCAAAGGCTCCGTCTTTCAGCGCTTGCGTGTACCCGCGGCAGTGGTCAAAGGCTCCGTCTTTCAGCGCTTGCATGGGCCCGCGGCAGTGGTCAAAGGCTCCGTCTTTCAGCGCTTGCATGTACCCGCGGCAGTGGTCAAAGGCTCCGTCTTTCAGCGCTTGCCTGTACCCGCGGCAGTGATCAAAGGGTCCGTCTTTCAACGCTGGCATGTACCCGCGGCAGTGGTCAAAGGCTCCGTCTTTCAGCGCTTGAGTGTACCCGCGGCGGTGGTCAAAAGCTCCGACTTTCAGCGCTTGCATGTACCCGCGGCAGTGGTCAAAGGCTTCGTCTTTCAGCGCTTGCATGTACCCGCGGCGGTGGTCAAAGGCTCCGTCTTTCAGCGCTTGCATGTGCCCGCGGCAGTGGTCAAAGGCTCCGTCTTTCAGCGCTTGCATGTACCCGCGGCAGTGGTCAAAGGCTCCGTCTGTCAGCGCTTCCGTGTACCCGCGGCAGTGGTCAAAGGCTCCGTCTTTCAGCGCTTGCATGTACACGCGGCAGCGGTCAAAGTATCCGTCTGTCAGAGCTTGCGTGTACCCGGGGCAGTGGTCAAAGGCTCCGTCTGTCAGCGCTTGCATGTACCCGCGGCAGTGGTCAAAGGCTCCGTCTTTCAGCGCTTGCCTGTACCCGCGGCAGTGATCAAAGGCTCCGTCTTTCAGCGCTTGCGTGTACCCCCGGCAGTGGTCAAAGGCTCCGTCTTTCAGCGCTTGCATGGGCCCGCGGCAGTGGTCAAAGGCTCCGTCTTTCAGCGCTTGCATGGGCCCGCGGCAGTGGTCAAAGGCTCCGTCTGTCAGCGCTTCCGTGTACCCGCGGCAGTGGTCAAAGGCTCCGTCTTTCAGCGCTTGCATGTACACGCGGCAGCGGTCAAAGTATCCATCTGTCAGAGCTTGCGTGTACCCGGGGCAGTGGTCAAAGGCTCCGTCTGTCAGCGCTTGCATGTTCCCGCGGCAGTTGTCATAGCCTCCGTCTTTCAGCGCTTGCATGTACCCGCGGCAGTGGTCAAAGGCTCCGTCTTTCAGCGCTTGCGTGTACCCGCGGCAGTGGTCAAAGGCTCCGTCTTTCAGCGCTTGCGTGTACCCGCGGCAGTGGTCAAAGGTTCCGTCTTTCAGCGCTTGCGTGCACCCGCGGCAGTGGTCAAAGGCTCCGTCTTTCAGCGCTTGCATGTACCCGCGGCAGTGGTCAAAGGCTCCGACTGTCAGCGCTTCCGTGTACCCGCGGCAGTGGTCAAAGGCTCCGACTGTCAGCGCTTGCGTATACCCGCGGCAGTGGTCAAAGTCTCCGTCTTTCAGCGCTTGCGTGTACACGCGGCAGTGATCAAAGGCTCCGTCTTTCAGCGCTTGCCTGTACCCGCGGCAGTGATCAAAGGCTCCGTCTTTCAACGCTGGCATGTACCCGCGGCAGTGGTCAAAGGCTCCGTCTTTCAGCGCTTGCGTGTACCCGCGGCAGTGGTCAAAGGCTCCGTCTTTCAGCGCTTGCATGGGCCCGCGGCAGTGGTCAAAGGCTCCGTCTTTCAGCGCTTGCATGTACCCGCGGCAGTGGTCAAAGGCTCCGTCTTTCAGCGCTTGCCTGTACCCGCGGCAGTGATCAAAGGGTCCGTCTTTCAACGCTGGCATGTACCCGCGGCAGTGGTCAAAGGCTCCGTCTTTCAGCGCTTGAGTGTACCCGCGGCGGTGGTCAAAAGCTCCGACTTTCAGCGCTTGCATGTACCCGCGGCAGTGGTCAAAGGCTTCGTCTTTCAGCGCTTGCATGTACCCGCGGCGGTGGTCAAAGGCTCCGTCTTTCAGCGCTTGCATGTGCCCGCGGCAGTGGTCAAAGGCTCCGTCTTTCAGCGCTTGCATGTACCCGCGGCAGTGGTCAAAGGCTCCGTCTGTCAGCGCTTCCGTGTACCCGCGGCAGTGGTCAAAGGCTCCGTCTTTCAGCGCTTGCATGGGCCCGCGGCAGTGGTCAAAGGCTCCGTCTTTCAGCGCTTGCATGTACCCGCGGCAGTGGTCAAAGGCTCCGTCTTTCAGCGCTTGCCTGTACCCGCGGCAGTGATCAAAGGGTCCGTCTTTCAACGCTGGCATGTACCCGCGGCAGTGGTCAAAGGCTCCGACTGTCAGCGCTTCCGTGTACCCGCGGCAGTGGTCAAAGGCTCCGTCTTTCAGCGCTTGCATGTACACGCGGCAGTGGTCAAAGGCTCCGTCTTTCAGCGCTTGCATGGGCCCGCGGCAGTGGTCAAAGGCTCCGTCTTTCAGCGCTTGCATGTACCCGCGGCAGTGGTCAAAGGCTCCGTCTTTCAGCGCTTGCCTGTACCCGCGGCAGTGATCAAAGGGTCCGTCTTTCAACGCTGGCATGTACCCGCGGCAGTGGTCAAAGGCTCCGTCTTTCAGCGCTTGAGTGTACCCGCGGCGGTGGTCAAAAGCTCCGACTTTCAGCGCTTGCATGTACCCGCGGCAGTGGTCAAAGGCTTCGTCTTTCAGCGCTTGCATGTACCCGCGGCGGTGGTCAAAGGCTCCGTCTTTCAGCGCTTGCATGTGCCCGCGGCAGTGGTCAAAGGCTCCGTCTTTCAGCGCTTGCATGTACCCGCGGCAGTGGTCAAAGGCTCCGTCTTTCAGCGCTTCCGTGCACACGCGGCAGTGGTCAAAGGCTCCGTCTTTCAGCGCTTGCATGTACCCGCGGCAGTGGTCAAAGGCTCCGTCTGTCAGCGCTTCCGTGTACCCGCGGCAGTGGTCAAAGGCTCCGTCTGTCAGCGCTTGCATGTACCCGCGGCAGTGATCAAAGGCTCCGTCTTTCAGCGCTTGCGTGTACCCGCGGCAGTGGTCAAAGTCTTCGTCTTTCAGCGCTTGCGTGTACACGCGGCAGTGGTCAAAGGCTCCGTCTTTCAGCGCTTGCCTGTACCCGCGGCAGTGATCAAAGGCTCCGTCTTTCAACGCTGGCATGTACCCGCGGCAGTGGTCAAAGGCTTCGTCTTTCAGCGCTTGCATGTACCCGCGGCGGTGGTCAAAGGCTCCGTCTTTCAGCGCTTGCCTGTACCCGCGGCAGTGATCAAAGGCTCCGTCTTTCAACGCTGGCATGTACCCGCGGCAGTGGTCAAAGTCTTCGTCTTTCAGCGCTTGCATGTACCCGCGGCAGTGGTCATAGCCTCCGTCTTTCAGCGCTTGCATGTACCCGCGGCAGTGGTCAAAGGCTCCGTCTTTCAGCGCTTGCGTGTACCCGCGGCAGTGGTCAAAGGTTCCGTCTTTCAGCGCTTGCGTGCACCCGCGGCAGTGGTCAAAGGCTCCGTCTTTCAGCGCTTGCATGTACCCGCGGCAGTGGTCAAAGGCTCCGACTGTCAGCGCTTCCGTGTACCCGCGGCAGTGGTCAAAGGCTCCGTCTTTCAGCGCTTGCATGTACACGCGGCAGCGGTCAAAGTATCCGTCTGTCAGAGCTTGCGTGTACCCGGGGCAGTGGTCAAAGGCTCCGTCTGTCAGCGCTTGCATGTACCCGCGGCAGTGGTCAAAGGCTCCGTCTTTCAGCGCTTGCCTGTACCCGCGGCAGTGATCAAAGGCTCCGTCTTTCAGCGCTTGCGTGTACCCCCGGCAGTGGTCAAAGGCTCCGTCTTTCAGCGCTTGCATGGGCCCGCGGCAGTGGTCAAAGGCTCCGTCTTTCAGCGCTTGCATGGGCCCGCGGCAGTGGTCAAAGGCTCCGTCTGTCAGCGCTTCCGTGTACCCGCGGCAGTGGTCAAAGGCTCCGTCTTTCAGCGCTTGCATGTACACGCGGCAGCGGTCAAAGTATCCATCTGTCAGAGCTTGCGTGTACCCGGGGCAGTGGTCAAAGGCTCCGTCTGTCAGCGCTTGCATGTACCCGCGGCAGTTGTCATAGCCTCCGTCTTTCAGCGCTTGCATGTACCCGCGGCAGTGGTCAAAGGCTCCGTCTTTCAGCGCTTGCGTGTACCCGCGGCAGTGGTCAAAGGCTCCGTCTTTCAGCGCTTCCGTGCACACGCGGCAGTGGTCAAAGGCTCCGTCTTTCAGCGCTTGCATGTACCCGCGGCAGTGGTCAAAGGCTCCGTCTGTCAGCGCTTCCGTGTACCCGCGGCAGTGGTCAAAGGCTCCGTCTGTCAGCGCTTGCATGTACCCGCGGCAGTGATCAAAGGCTCCGTCTTTCAGCGCTTGCGTGTACCCGCGGCAGTGGTCAAAGTCTTCGTCTTTCAGCGCTTGCGTGTACACGCGGCAGTGGTCAAAGGCTCCGTCTTTCAGCGCTTGCCTGTACCCGCGGCAGTGATCAAAGGCTCCGTCTTTCAACGCTGGCATGTACCCGCGGCAGTGGTCAAAGGCTTCGTCTTTCAGCGCTTGCATGTACCCGCGGCGGTGGTCAAAGGCTCCGTCTTTCAGCGCTTGCCTGTACCCGCGGCAGTGATCAAAGGCTCCGTCTTTCAACGCTGGCATGTACCCGCGGCAGTGGTCATAGCCTCCGTCTTTCAGCGCTTGCATGTACCCGCGGCAGTGGTCAAAGGCTCCGTCTTTCAGCGCTTGCGTGTACCCGCGGCAGTGGTCAAAGGTTCCGTCTTTCAGCGCTTGCGTGCACCCGCGGCAGTGGTCAAAGGCTCCGTCTTTCAGCGCTTGCATGTACCCGCGGCAGTGGTCAAAGGCTCCGACTGTCAGCGCTTCCGTGTACCCGCGGCAGTGGTCAAAGGCTCCGACTGTCAGCGCTTGCGTATACCCGCGGCAGTGGTCAAAGTCTCCGTCTTTCAGCGCTTGCGTGTACACGCGGCAGTGGTCAAAGGCTCCGTCTTTCAGCGCTTGCCTGTACCCGCGGCAGTGATCAAAGGCTCCGTCTTTCAACGCTGGCATGTACCCGCGGCAGTGGTCAAAGGCTCCGTCTTTCAGCGCTTGCGTGTACCCGCGGCAGTGGTCAAAGGCTCCGTCTTTCAGCGCTTGCATGGGCCCGCGGCAGTGGTCAAAGGCTCCGTCTTTCAGCGCTTGCATGTACCCGCGGCAGTGGTCAAAGGCTCCGTCTTTCAGCGCTTGCCTGTACCCGCGGCAGTGATCAAAGGGTCCGTCTTTCAACGCTGGCATGTACCCGCGGCAGTGGTCAAAGGCTCCGTCTTTCAGCGCTTGAGTGTACCCGCGGCGGTGGTCAAAAGCTCCGACTTTCAGCGCTTGCATGTACCCGCGGCAGTGGTCAAAGGCTTCGTCTTTCAGCGCTTGCATGTACCCGCGGCGGTGGTCAAAGGCTCCGTCTTTCAGCGCTTGCATGTGCCCGCGGCAGTGGTCAAAGGCTCCGTCTTTCAGCGCTTGCATGTACCCGCGGCAGTGGTCAAAGGCTCCGTCTGTCAGCGCTTCCGTGTACCCGCGGCAGTGGTCAAAGGCTCCGTCTTTCAGCGCTTGCATGTACACGCGGCAGCGGTCAAAGTATCCGTCTGTCAGAGCTTGCGTGTACCCGGGGCAGTGGTCAAAGGCTCCGTCTGTCAGCGCTTGCATGTACCCGCGGCAGTGGTCAAAGGCTCCGTCTTTCAGCGCTTGCCTGTACCCGCGGCAGTGATCAAAGGCTCCGTCTTTCAGCGCTTGCGTGTACCCCCGGCAGTGGTCAAAGGCTCCGTCTTTCAGCGCTTGCATGGGCCCGCGGCAGTGGTCAAAGGCTCCGTCTTTCAGCGCTTGCATGGGCCCGCGGCAGTGGTCAAAGGCTCCGTCTGTCAGCGCTTCCGTGTACCCGCGGCAGTGGTCAAAGGCTCCGTCTTTCAGCGCTTGCATGTACACGCGGCAGCGGTCAAAGTATCCATCTGTCAGAGCTTGCGTGTACCCGGGGCAGTGGTCAAAGGCTCCGTCTGTCAGCGCTTGCATGTTCCCGCGGCAGTTGTCATAGCCTCCGTCTTTCAGCGCTTGCATGTACCCGCGGCAGTGGTCAAAGGCTCCGTCTTTCAGCGCTTGCGTGTACCCGCGGCAGTGGTCAAAGGCTCCGTCTTTCAACGCTGGCATGTACCCGCGGCAGTTGTCAAAGGCTCCGTCTTTCAGCTCTTGCATGTACCCGCGGCAGTGGTCAAAGGCTCCGTCTGTCAGCGCTTCCGTGTACCCGCGGCAGTGGTCAAAGGCTCCGTCTTTCAGCGCTTGCATGTACACGCGGCAGCGGTCAAAGTATCCGTCTGTCAGAGCTTGCGTGTACCCGGGGCAGTGGTCAAAGGCTCCGTCTTTCAGCGCTTGCATGTACCCGCGGCAGTGGTCAAAGGCTCCGTCTTTCAGCGCTTGCGTGTACCCGCGGCAGTGGTCAAAGGCTCCGTCTTTCAGCGCTTCCGTGCACACGCGGCAGTGGTCAAAGGCTCCGTCTTTCAGCGCTTGCATGTACCCGCGGCAGTGGTCAAAGGCTCCGTCTGTCAGCGCTTCCGTGTACCCGCGGCAGTGGTCAAAGGCTCCGTCTGTCAGCGCTTGCATGTACCCGCGGCAGTGGTCAAAGGCTCCGTCTTTCAGCGCTTGCGTGTACCCGCGGCAGTGGTCAAAGTCTTCGTCTTTCAGCGCTTGCGTGTACCCCCGGCAGTGGTCAAAGGCTCCGTCTTTCAGCGCTTGCATGGGCCCGCGGCAGTGGTCAAAGGCTCCGTCTTTCAGCGCTTGCATGGGCCCGCGGCAGTGGTCAAAGGCTCCGTCTGTCAGCGCTTCCGTGTACCCGCGGCAGTGGTCAATGGCTCCGTCTTTCAGCGCTTGCATGTACCCGCGGCAGCGGTCAAAGTATCCATCTGTCAGAGCTTGCGTGTACCCGGGGCAGTGGTCAAAGGCTCCGTCTATCAGCGCTTGCATGTACCCGCGGCAGTTGTCATAGCCTCCGTCTTTCAGCGCTTGCATGTACCCGCGGCAGTGGTCAAAGGCTCCGTCTTTCAGCGCTTGCGTGTACCCGCGGCAGTGGTCAAAGTCTCCGTCTTTCAACGCTGGCATGTACCCGCGGCAGTTGTCAAAGGCTCCGTCTTTCAGCGCTTGCATGTACCCGCGGCAGTGGTCAAAGGCTCCGTCTGTCAGCGCTTCCGTGTACCCGCGGCAGTGGTCAAAGGCTCCGTCTTTCAGCGCTTGCATGTACACGCGGCAGCGGTCAAAGTATCCGTCTGTCAGAGCTTGCGTGTACCCGGGGCAGTGGTCAAAGGCTCCGTCTTTCAGCGCTTGCATGTACCCGCGGCAGTGGTCAAAGGCTCCGTCTTTCAGCGCTTGCGTGTACCCGCGGCAGTGGTCAAAGGCTCCGTCTTTCAGCGCTTCCGTGCACACGCGGCAGTGGTCAAAGGCTCCGTCTTTCAGCGCTTGCATGTACCCGCGGCAGTGGTCAAAGGCTCCGTCTGTCAGCGCTTCCGTGTACCCGCGGCAGTGGTCAAAGGCTCCGTCTGTCAGCGCTTGCATGTACCCGCGGCAGTGATCAAAGGCTCCGTCTTTCAGCGCTTGCGTGTACCCGCGGCAGTGGTCAAAGTCTTCGTCTTTCAGCGCTTGCGTGTACACGCGGCAGTGGTCAAAGGCTCCGTCTTTCAGCGCTTGCCTGTACCCGCGGCAGTGATCAAAGGCTCCGTCTTTCAACGCTGGCATGTACCCGCGGCAGTGGTCAAAGGCTTCGTCTTTCAGCGCTTGCATGTACCCGCGGCGGTGGTCAAAGGCTCCGTCTTTCAGCGCTTGCCTGTACCCGCGGCAGTGATCAAAGGCTCCGTCTTTCAACGCTGGCATGTACCCGCGGCAGTGGTCAAAGTCTTCGTCTTTCAGCGCTTGCATGTACCCGCGGCAGTGGTCATAGCCTCCGTCTTTCAGCGCTTGCATGTACCCGCGGCAGTGGTCAAAGGCTCCGTCTTTCAGCGCTTGCGTGTACCCGCGGCAGTGGTCAAAGGTTCCGTCTTTCAGCGCTTGCGTGCACCCGCGGCAGTGGTCAAAGGCTCCGTCTTTCAGCGCTTGCATGTACCCGCGGCAGTGGTCAAAGGCTCCGACTGTCAGCGCTTCCGTGTACCCGCGGCAGTGGTCAAAGGCTCCGTCTTTCAGCGCTTGCATGTACACGCGGCAGCGGTCAAAGTATCCGTCTGTCAGAGCTTGCGTGTACCCGGGGCAGTGGTCAAAGGCTCCGTCTGTCAGCGCTTGCCTGTACCCGCGGCAGTGATCAAAGGCTCCGTCTTTCAACGCTGGCATGTTCCCGCGGCAGTGGTCAAAGGCTCCGTCTTTCAGCGCTTGCGTGTACCCGCGGCAGTGGTCAAAGGCTCCGTCTTTCAGCGCTTGCCTGTACCCGCGGCAGTGATCAAAGGCTCCGTCTTTCAACGCTGGCATGTACCCGCGACAGTGGTCAAAGGCTCCGTCTTTCAGCGCTTGCGTGTACCCGCGGCAGTGGTCAAAGGCTCCGTCTTTCAGCGCTTGCGTGCACCCGCGGCAGTGGTCAAAGGCTCCGTCTGTCAGCGCTTCCGTGTACCCGCGGCAGTGGTCAAAGGCTCCGTCTTTCAGCGCTTGCGTATACCCGCGGCAGTGGTCAAAGTCTCCGTCTTTCAGCGCTTGCGTGTACACGCGGCAGTGGTCAAAGGCTCCGTCTTTCAGCGCTTGCCTGTACCCGCGGCAGTGATCAAAGGCTCCGTCTTTCAACGCTGGCATGTACCCGCGGCAGTGGTCAAAGGCTCCGTCTTTCAGCGCTTGCGTGTACCCGCGGCAGTGGTCAAAGGCTCCGTCTTTCAGCGCTTGCATGGGCCCGCGGCAGTGGTCAAAGGCTCCGTCTTTCAGCGCTTGCATGTACCCGCGGCAGTGGTCAAAGGCTCCGTCTTTCAGCGCTTGCCTGTACCCGCGGCAGTGATCAAAGGGTCCGTCTTTCAACGCTGGCATGTACCCGCGGCAGTGGTCAAAGGCTCCGTCTTTCAGCGCTTGAGTGTACCCGCGGCGGTGGTCAAAAGCTCCGACTTTCAGCGCTTGCATGTACCCGCGGCAGTGGTCAAAGGCTTCGTCTTTCAGCGCTTGCATGTACCCGCGGCGGTGGTCAAAGGCTCCGTCTTTCAGCGCTTGCATGTGCCCGCGGCAGTGGTCAAAGGCTCCGTCTTTCAGCGCTTGCATGTACCCGCGGCAGTGGTCAAAGGCTCCGTCTGTCAGCGCTTCCGTGTACCCGCGGCAGTGGTCAAAGGCTCCGTCTTTCAGCGCTTGCATGTACACGCGGCAGCGGTCAAAGTATCCGTCTGTCAGAGCTTGCGTGTACCCGGGGCAGTGGTCAAAGGCTCCGTCTGTCAGCGCTTGCATGTACCCGCGGCAGTGGTCATAGCCTCCGTCTTTCAGCGCTTGCATGTACCCGCGGCAGTGGTCAAAGGCTCCGTCTTTCAGCGCTTGCGTGTACCCGCGGCAGTGGTCAAAGGTTCCGTCTTTCAGCGCTTGCGTGCACCCGCGGCAGTGGTCAAAGGCTCCGTCTTTCAGCGCTTGCATGTACCCGCGGCAGTGGTCAAAGGCTCCGTCTGTCAGCGCTTCCGTGTACCCGCGGCAGTGGTCAAAGGCTCCGTCTTTCAGCGCTTGCATGTACACGCGGCAGCGGTCAAAGTATCCGTCTGTCAGAGCTTGCGTGTACCCGGGGCAGTGGTCAAAGGCTCCGTCTGTCAGCGCTTGCATGTACCCGCGGCAGTGGTCAAAGGCTCCGTCTTTCAGCGCTTGCGTGCACCCGCGGCAGTGGTCAAAGTCTCCGTCTTTCAGCGCTTGCGTGTACCCGCGGCAGTGGTCAAAGTCTCCGTCTTTCAGCGCTTGCGTGTACACGCGGCAGTGGTCAAAGGCTCCGTCTTTCAGCGCTTGCGTGTACCCGCGGCAGTGGTCAAAGGCTCCGTCTTTCAGCGCTTGCCTGTACCCGCGGCAGTGGTCAAAGGCTCCGTCTTTCAGCGCTTCCGTGCACACGCGGCAGTGGTCAAAGGCTCCGTCTTTCAGCGCTTGCATGTACCCGCGGCAGTGGTCAAAGGCTCCGTCTGTCAGCGCTTCCGTGTACCCGCGGCAGTGGTCAAAGGCTCCGTCTGTCAGCGCTTGCATGTACCCGCGGCAGTGGTCAAAGGCTCCGTCTTTCAGCGCTTGCGTGTACCCGCGGCAGTGGTCAAAGTCTTCGTCTTTCAGCGCTTGCGTGTACACGCGGCAGTGGTCAAAGGCTCCGTCTTTCAGCGCTTGCCTGTACCCGCGGCAGTGATCAAAGGCTCCGTCTTTCAACGCTGGCATGTACCCGCGGCAGTGGTCAAAGGCTTCGTCTTTCAGCGCTTGCATGTACCCGCGGCGGTGGTCAAAGGCTCCGTCTTTCAGCGCTTGCCTGTACCCGCGGCAGTGATCAAAGGCTCCGTCTTTCAACGCTGGCATGTACCCGCGGCAGTGGTCAAAGTCTTCGTCTTTCAGCGCTTGCATGTACCCGCGGCAGTGGTCATAGCCTCCGTCTTTCAGCGCTTGCATGTACCCGCGGCAGTGGTCAAAGGCTCCGTCTTTCAGCGCTTGCGTGTACCCGCGGCAGTGGTCAAAGGTTCCGTCTTTCAGCGCTTGCGTGCACCCGCGGCAGTGGTCAAAGGCTCCGTCTTTCAGCGCTTGCATGTACCCGCGGCAGTGGTCAAAGGCTCCGTCTGTCAGCGCTTCCGTGTACCCGCGGCAGTGGTCAAAGGCTCCGTCTTTCAGCGCTTGCATGTACACGCGGCAGCGGTCAGAGTATCCGTCTGTCAGAGCTTGCGTGTACCCGGGGCAGTGGTCAAAGGCTCCGTCTGTCAGCGCTTGCCTGTACCCGCGGCAGTGATCAAAGGCTCCGTCTTTCAACGCTGGCATGTTCCCGCGGCAGTGGTCAAAGGCTCCGTCTTTCAGCGCTTGCGTGTACCCGCGGCAGTGGTCAAAGGCTCCGTCTTTCAGCGCTTGCCTGTACCCGCGGCAGTGATCAAAGGCTCCGTCTTTCAACGCTGGCATGTACCCGCGACAGTGGTCAAAGGCTCCGTCTTTCAGCGCTTGCGTGTACCCGCGGCAGTGGTCAAAGGCTCCGTCTTTCAGCGCTTGCGTGCACCCGCGGCAGTGGTCAAAGGCTCCGTCTGTCAGCGCTTCCGTGTACCCGCGGCAGTGGTCAAAGGCTCCGTCTTTCAGCGCTTGCGTATACCCGCGGCAGTGGTCAAAGTCTCCGTCTTTCAGCGCTTGCGTGTACACGCGGCAGTGGTCAAAGGCTCCGTCTTTCAGCGCTTGCCTGTACCCGCGGCAGTGATCAAAGGCTCCGTCTTTCAACGCTGGCATGTACCCGCGGCAGTGGTCAAAGGCTCCGTCTTTCAGCGCTTTCGTGTACCCGCGGCAGTGGTCAAAGGCTCCGTCTTTCAGCGCTTGCATGGGCCCGCGGCAGTGGTCAAAGGCTCCGTCTTTCAGCGCTTGCATGTACCCGCGGCAGTGGTCAAAGGCTCCGTCTTTCAGCGCTTGCCTGTACCCGCGGCAGTGATCAAAGGGTCCGTCTTTCAACGCTGGCATGTACCCGCGGCAGTGGTCAAAGGCTCCGTCTTTCAGCGCTTGAGTGTACCCGCGGCGGTGGTCAAAAGCTCCGACTTTCAGCGCTTCCGTGTACCCGCGGCAGTGGTCAAAGGCTCCGTCTGTCAGCGCTTGCATGTACCCGCGGCAGTGGTCAAAGGCTCCGTCTTTCAGCGCTTGCGTGTACCCGCGGCAGTGGTCAAAGTCTTCGTCTTTCAGCGCTTGCGTGTACACGCGGCAGTGGTCAAAGGCTCCGTCTTTCAGCGCTTGCCTGTACCCGCGGCAGTGATCAAAGGCTCCGTCTTTCAACGCTGGCATGTACCCGCGGCAGTGGTCAAAGGCTTCGTCTTTCAGCGCTTGCATGTACCCGCGGCGGTGGTCAAAGGCTCCGTCTTTCAGCGCTTGCCTGTACCCGCGGCAGTGATCAAAGGCTCCGTCTTTCAACGCTGGCATGTACCCGCGGCAGTGGTCAAAGTCTTCCTCTTTCAGCGCTTGCATGTACCCGCGGCAGTGGTCATAGCCTCCGTCTTTCAGCGCTTGCATGTACCCGCGGCAGTGGTCAAAGGCTCCGTCTTTCAGCGCTTGCGTGTACCCGCGGCAGTGGTCAAAGGTTCCGTCTTTCAGCGCTTGCGTGCACCCGCGGCAGTGGTCAAAGGCTCCGTCTTTCAGCGCTTGCATGTACCCGCGGCAGTGGTCAAAGGCTCCGTCTGTCAGCGCTTCCGTGTACCCGCGGCAGTGGTCAAAGGCTCCGTCTTTCAGCGCTTGCATGTACACGCGGCAGCGGTCAAAGTATCCGTCTGTCAGAGCTTGCGTGTACCCGGGGCAGTGGTCAAAGGCTCCGTCTGTCAGCGCTTGCCTGTACCCGCGGCAGTGATCAAAGGCTCCGTCTTTCAACGCTGGCATGTTCCCGAGGCAGTGGTCAAAGGCTCCGTCTTTCAGCGCTTGCGTGTACCCGCGGCAGTGGTCAAAGGCTCCGTCTTTCAGCGCTTGCCTGTACCCGCGGCAGTGATCAAAGGCTCCGTCTTTCAACGCTGGCATGTACCCGCGACAGTGGTCAAAGGCTCCGTCTTTCAGCGCTTGCGTGTACCCGCGGCAGTGGTCAAAGGCTCCGTCTTTCAGCGCTTGCGTGCACCCGCGGCAGTGGTCAAAGGCTCCGTCTGTCAGCGCTTCCGTGTACCCGCGGCAGTGGTCAAAGGCTCCGTCTTTCAGCGCTTGCGTATACCCGCGGCAGTGGTCAAAGTCTCCGTCTTTCAGCGCTTGCGTGTACACGCGGCAGTGGTCAAAGGCTCCGTCTTTCAGCGCTTGCCTGTACCCGCGGCAGTGATCAAAGGCTCCGTCTTTCAACGCTGGCATGTACCCGCGGCAGTGGTCAAAGGCTCCGTCTTTCAGCGCTTGCGTGTACCCGCGGCAGTGGTCAAAGGCTCCGTCTTTCAGCGCTTGCATGGGCCCGCGGCAGTGGTCAAAGGCTCCGTCTTTCAGCGCTTGCATGTACCCGCGGCAGTGGTCAAAGGCTCCGTCTTTCAGCGCTTGCCTGTACCCGCGGCAGTGATCAAAGGGTCCGTCTTTCAACGCTGGCATGTACCCGCGGCAGTGGTCAAAGGCTCCGTCTTTCAGCGCTTGAGTGTACCCGCGGCGGTGGTCAAAAGCTCCGACTTTCAGCGCTTGCATGTACCCGCGGCAGTGGTCAAAGGCTTCGTCTTTCAGCGCTTGCATGTACCCGCGGCGGTGGTCAAAGGCTCCGTCTTTCAGCGCTTGCATGTGCCCGCGGCAGTGGTCAAAGGCTCCGTCTTTCAGCGCTTGCATGTACCCGCGGCAGTGGTCAAAGGCTCCGTCTGTCAGCGCTTCCGTGTACCCGCGGCAGTGGTCAAAGGCTCCGTCTTTCAGCGCTTGCATGTACACGCGGCAGCGGTCAAAGTATCCGTCTGTCAGAGCTTGCGTGTACCCGGGGCAGTGGTCAAAGGCTCCGTCTGTCAGCGCTTGCATGTACCCGCGGCAGTGGTCAAAGGCTCCGTCTTTCAGCGCTTGCCTGTACCCGCTGCAGTGATCAAAGGCTCCGTCTTTCAGCGCTTGCGTGTACCCCCGGCAGTGGTCAAAGGCTCCGTCTTTCAGCGCTTGCATGGGCCCGCGGCAGTGGTCAAAGGCTCCGTCTTTCAGCGCTTGCATGGGCCCGCGGCAGTGGTCAAAGGCTCCGTCTGTCAGCGCTTCCGTGTACCCGCGGCAGTGGTCAAAGGCTCCGTCTTTCAGCGCTTGCATGTACACGCGGCAGCGGTCAAAGTATCCATCTGTCAGAGCTTGCGTGTACCCGGGGCAGTGGTCAAAGGCTCCGTCTGTCAGCGCTTGCATGTACCCGCGGCAGTTGTCATAACCTCCGTCTTTCAGCGCTTGCATGTACCCGCGGCAGTGGTCAAAGGCTCCGTCTTTCAGCGCTTGCGTGTACCCGCGGCAGTGGTCAAAGGCTCCGTCTTTCAACGCTGGCATGTACCCGCGGCAGTTGTCAAAGGCTCTGTCTTTCAGCTCTTGCATGTACCCGCGGCAGTGGTCAAAGGCTCCGTCTGTCAGCGCTTCCGTGTACCCGCGGCAGTGGTCAAAGGCTCCGTCTTTCAGCGCTTGCATGTACACGCGGCAGCGGTCAAAGTATCCGTCTGTCAGAGCTTGCGTGTACCCGGGGCAGTGGTCAAAGGCTCCGTCTTTCAGCGCTTGCATGTACCCGCGGCAGTGGTCAAAGGCTCCGTCTTTCAGCGCTTGCGTGTACCCGCGGCAGTGGTCAAAGGCTCCGTCTTTCAGCGCTTCCGTGCACACGCGGCAGTGGTCAAAGGCTCCGTCTTTCAGCGCTTGCATGTACCCGCGGCAGTGGTCAAAGGCTCCGTCTGTCAGCGCTTCCGTGTACCCGCGGCAGTGGTCAAAGGCTCCGTCTGTCAGCGCTTGCATGTACCCGCGGCAGTGGTCAAAGGCTCCGTCTTTCAGCGCTTGCGTGTACCCGCGGCAGTGGTCAAAGTCTTCGTCTTTCAGCGCTTGCGTGTACACGCGGCAGTGGTCAAAGGCTCCGTCTTTCAGCGCTTGCCTGTACCCGCGGCAGTGATCAAAGGCTCCGTCTTTCAACGCTGGCATGTACCCGCGGCAGTGGTCAAAGGCTTCGTCTTTCAGCGCTTGCATGTACCCGCGGCGGTGGTCAAAGGCTCCGTCTGTCAGCGCTTCCGTGTACCCGCGGCAGTGGTCAAAGGCTCCGTCTTTCAGCGCTTGCATGTACACGCGGCAGCGGTCAAAGTATCCGTCTGTCAGAGCTTGCGTGTACCCGGGGCAGTGGTCAAAGGCTCCGTCTTTCAGCGCTTGCATGTACCCGCGGCAGTGGTCAAAGGCTCCGTCTTTCAGCGCTTGCGTGTACCCGCGGCAGTGGTCAAAGGCTCCGTCTTTCAGCGCTTCCGTGCACACGCGGCAGTGGTCAAAGGCTCCGTCTTTCAGCGCTTGCATGTACCCGCGGCAGTGGTCAAAGGCTCCGTCTGTCAGCGCTTCCGTGTACCCGCGGCAGTGGTCAAAGGCTCCGTCTGTCAGCGCTTGCATGTACCCGCGGCAGTGGTCAAAGGCTCCGTCTTTCAGCGCTTGCGTGTACCCGCGGCAGTGGTCAAAGTCTTCGTCTTTCAGCGCTTGCGTGTACACGCGGCAGTGGTCAAAGGCTCCGTCTTTCAGCGCTTGCCTGTACCCGCGGCAGTGATCAAAGGCTCCGTCTTTCAACGCTGGCATGTACCCGCGGCAGTGGTCAAAGGCTTCGTCTTTCAGCGCTTGCATGTACCCGCGGCGGTGGTCAAAGGCTCCGTCTTTCAGCGCTTGCCTGTACCCGCGGCAGTGATCAAAGGCTCCGTCTTTCTACGCTGGCATGTACCCGCGGCAGTGGTCAAAGTCTTCGTCTTTCAGCGCTTGCATGTACCCGCGGCAGTGGTCATAGCCTCCGTCTTTCAGCGCTTGCATGTACCCGCGGCAGTGGTCAAAGGCTCCGTCTTTCAGCGCTTGCGTGTACCCGCGGCAGTGGTCAAAGGTTCCGTCTTTCAGCGCTTGCGTGCACCCGCGGCAGTGGTCAAAGGCTCCGTCTTTCACCGCTTGCATGTACCCGCGGCAGTGGTCAAAGGCTCCGTCTGTCAGCGCTTCCGTGTACCCGCGGCAGTGGTCAAAGGCTCCGTCTTTCAGCGCTTGCATGTACACGCGGCAGCGGTCAAAGTATCCGTCTGTCAGAGCTTGCGTGTACCCGGGGCAGTGGTCAAAGGCTCCGTCTGTCAGCGCTTGCATGTACCCGCGGCAGTGGTCAAAGGCTCCGTCTTTCAGCGCTTGCGTGCACCCGCGGCAGTGGTCAAAGTCTCCGTCTTTCAGCGCTTGCGTGTACCCGCGGCAGTGGTCAAAGTCTCCGTCTTTCAGCGCTTGCGTGTACACGCGGCAGTGGTCAAAGGCTCCGTCTTTCAGCGCTTGCGTGTACCCGCGGCAGTGGTCAAAGGCTCCGTCTTTCAGCGCTTGCCTGTACCCGCGGCAGTGATCAAAGGCTCCGTCTTTCAACGCTGGCATGTACCCGCGGCAGTGGTCAAAGGCTCCGTCTTTCAGCGCTTGCGTGTACCCCCGGCAGTGGTCAAAGGCTCCGTCTTTCAGCGCTTGCATGGGCCCGCGGCAGTGGTCAAAGGCTCCGTCTTTCAGCGCTTGCATGGGCCCGCGGCAGTGGTCAAAGGCTCCGTCTGTCAGCGCTTCCGTGTACCCGCGGCAGTGGTCAAAGGCTCCGTCTTTCAGCGCTTGCATGTACCCGCGGCAGTGGTCAAAGGCTCCGTCTGTCAGCGCTTCCGTGTACCCGCGGCAGTGGTCAAAGGCTCCGTCTTTCTGCGCTTGCATGTACACGCGGCAGCGGTCAAAGTATCCGTCTGTCAGAGCTTGCGTGTACCCGGGGCAGTGGTCAAAGGCTCCGTCTGTCAGCGCTTCCGTGTACCCGCGGCAGTGGTCAAAGGCTCCGTCTTTCAGCGCTTGCGTGTATCCGCGGCAGTGGTCAAAGTCTCCGTCTTTCAGCGCTTGCGTGTACACGCGGCAGTGGTCAAAGGCTCCGTCTTTCAGCGCTTGCGTGTACCCGCGGCAGTGGTCAAAGGCTCCGTCTTTCAGCGCTTGCCTGTACCCGCGGCAGTGATCAAAGGCTCCGTCTTTCAACGCTGGCATGTACCCGCGGCAGTGGTCAAAGGCTCCGTCTTTCAGCGCTTGCGTGTACCCGCGGCAGTGGTCAAAGGCTCCGTCTTTCAGCGCTTGCGTGTACCCGCGGCAGTGGTCAAAGGTTCCGTCTTTCAGCGCTTGCGTGCACCCGCGGCAGTGGTCAAAGGCTCCGTCTTTCAGCGCTTGCATGTACCCGCGGCAGTGGTCAAAGGCTCCGACTGTCAGCGCTTCCGTGTACCCGCGGCAGTGGTCAAAGGCTCCGTCTTTCAGCGCTTGCATGTACACGCGGCAGCGGTCAAAGTATCCGTCTGTCAGAGCTTGCGTGTACCCGGGGCAGTGGTCAAAGGCTCCGTCTGTCAGCGCTTGCATGTACCCGCGGCAGTGGTCAAAGGCTCCGTCTTTCAGCGCTTGCCTGTACCCGCGGCAGTGATCAAAGGCTCCGTCTTTCAGCGCTTGCGTGTACCCCCGGCAGTGGTCAAAGGCTCCGTCTTTCAGCGCTTGCATGGGCCCGCGGCAGTGGTCAAAGGCTCCGTCTTTCAGCGCTTGCATGGGCCCGCGGCAGTGGTCAAAGGCTCCGTCTGTCAGCGCTTCCGTGTACCCGCGGCAGTGGTCAAAGGCTCCGTCTTTCAGCGCTTGCATGTACACGCGGCAGCGGTCAAAGTATCCATCTGTCAGAGCTTGCGTGTACCCGGGGCAGTGGTCAAAGGCTCCGTCTGTCAGCGCTTGCATGTACCCGCGGCAGTTGTCATAGCCTCCGTCTTTCAGCGCTTGCATGTACCCGCGGCAGTGGTCAAAGGCTCCGTCTTTCAGCGCTTGCGTGTACCCGCGGCAGTGGTCAAAGGCTCCGTCTTTCAGCGCTTCCGTGCACACGCGGCAGTGGTCAAAGGCTCCGTCTTTCAGCGCTTGCATGTACCCGCGGCAGTGGTCAAAGGCTCCGTCTGTCAGCGCTTCCGTGTACCCGCGGCAGTGGTCAAAGGCTCCGTCTGTCAGCGCTTGCATGTACCCGCGGCAGTGATCAAAGGCTCCGTCTTTCAGCGCTTGCGTGTACCCGCGGCAGTGGTCAAAGTCTTCGTCTTTCAGCGCTTGCGTGTACACGCGGCAGTGGTCAAAGGCTCCGTCTTTCAGCGCTTGCCTGTACCCGCGGCAGTGATCAAAGGCTCCGTCTTTCAACGCAGGCATGTACCCGCGGCAGTGGTCAAAGGCTTCGTCTTTCAGCGCTTGCATGTACCCGCGGCGGTGGTCAAAGGCTCCGTCTTTCAGCGCTTGCCTGTACCCGCGGCAGTGATCAAAGGCTCCGTCTTTCAACGCTGGCATGTACCCGCGGCAGTGGTCAAAGTCTTCGTCTTTCAGCGCTTGCATGTACCCGCGGCAGTGGTCATAGCCTCCGTCTTTCAGCGCTTGCATGTACCCGCGGCAGTGGTCAAAGGCTCCGTCTTTCAGCGCTTGCGTGTACCCGCGGCAGTGGTCAAAGGTTCCGTCTTTCAGCGCTTGCGTGCACCCGCGGCAGTGGTCAAAGGCTCCGTCTTTCAGCGCTTGCATGTACCCGCGGCAGTGGTCAAAGGCTCCGACTGTCAGCGCTTCCGTGTACCCGCGGCAGTGGTCAAAGGCTCCGACTGTCAGCGCTTGCGTATACCCGCGGCAGTGGTCAAAGTCTCCGTCTTTCAGCGCTTGCGTGTACACGCGGCAGTGGTCAAAGGCTCCGTCTTTCAGCGCTTGCCTGTACCCGCGGCAGTGATCAAAGGCTCCGTCTTTCAACGCTGGCATGTACCCGCGGCAGTGGTCAAAGGCTCCGTCTTTCAGCGCTTGCGTGTACCCGCGGCAGTGGTCAAAGGCTCCGTCTTTCAGCGCTTGCATGGGCCCGCGGCAGTGGTCAAAGGCTCCGTCTTTCAGCGCTTGCATGTACCCGCGGCAGTGGTCAAAGGCTCCGTCTTTCAGCGCTTGCCTGTACCCGCGGCAGTGATCAAAGGGTCCGTCTTTCAACGCTGGCATGTACCCGCGGCAGTGGTCAAAGGCTCCGTCTTTCAGCGCTTGAGTGTACCCGCGGCGGTGGTCAAAAGCTCCGACTTTCAGCGCTTGCATGTACCCGCGGCAGTGGTCAAAGGCTTCGTCTTTCAGCGCTTGCATGTACCCGCGGCGGTGGTCAAAGGCTCCGTCTTTCAGCGCTTGCATGTGCCCGCGGCAGTGGTCAAAGGCTCCGTCTTTCAGCGCTTGCATGTACCCGCGGCAGTGGTCAAAGGCTCCGTCTGTCAGCGCTTCCGTGTACCCGCGGCAGTGGTCAAAGGCTCCGTCTTTCAGCGCTTGCATGGGCCCGCGGCAGTGGTCAAAGGCTCCGTCTTTCAGCGCTTGCATGTACCCGCGGCAGTGGTCAAAGGCTCCGTCTTTCAGCGCTTGCCTGTACCCGCGGCAGTGATCAAAGGGTCCGTCTTTCAACGCTGGCATGTACCCGCGGCAGTGGTCAAAGGCTCCGACTGTCAGCGCTTCCGTGTACCCGCGGCAGTGGTCAAAGGCTCCGTCTTTCAGCGCTTGCATGTACCCGCGGCAGTGGTCAAAGGCTCCGACTGTCAGCGCTTCCGTGTACCCGCGGCAGTGGTCAAAGGCTCCGACTGTCAGCGCTTGCGTATACCCGCGGCAGTGGTCAAAGTCTCCGTCTTTCAGCGCTTGCGTGTACACGCGGCAGTGATCAAAGGGTCCGTCTTTCAACGCTGGCATGTACCCGCGGCAGTGGTCAAAGGCTCCGTCTTTCAGCGCTTGAGTGTACCCGCGGCGGTGGTCAAAAGCTCCGACTTTCAGCGCTTGCATGTACCCGCGGCAGTGGTCAAAGGCTTCGTCTTTCAGCGCTTGCATGTACCCGCGGCGGTGGTCAAAGGCTCCGTCTTTCAGCGCTTGCATGTGCCCGCGGCAGTGGTCAAAGGCTCCGTCTTTCAGCGCTTGCATGTACCCGCGGCAGTGGTCAAAGGCTCCGTCTTTCAGCGCTTCCGTGCACACGCGGCAGTGGTCAAAGGCTCCGTCTTTCAGCGCTTGCATGTACCCGCGGCAGTGGTCAAAGGCTCCGTCTGTCAGCGCTTCCGTGTACCCGCGGCAGTGGTCAAAGGCTCCGTCTGTCAGCGCTTGCATGTACCCGCGGCAGTGATCAAAGGCTCCGTCTTTCAGCGCTTGCGTGTACCCGCGGCAGTGGTCAAAGTCTTCGTCTTTCAGCGCTTGCGTGTACACGCGGCAGTGGTCAAAGGCTCCGTCTTTCAGCGCTTGCCTGTACCCGCGGCAGTGATCAAAGGCTCCGTCTTTCAACGCTGGCATGTACCCGCGGCAGTGGTCAAAGGCTTCGTCTTTCAGCGCTTGCATGTACCCGCGGCGGTGGTCAAAGGCTCCGTCTTTCAGCGCTTGCCTGTACCCGCGGCAGTGATCAAAGGCTCCGTCTTTCAACGCTGGCATGTACCCGCGGCAGTGGTCAAAGTCTTCGTCTTTCAGCGCTTGCATGTACCCGCGGCAGTGGTCATAGCCTCCGTCTTTCAGCGCTTGCATGTACCCGCGGCAGTGGTCAAAGGCTCCGTCTTTCAGCGCTTGCGTGTACCCGCGGCAGTGGTCAAAGGTTCCGTCTTTCAGCGCTTGCGTGCACCCGCGGCAGTGGTCAAAGGCTCCGTCTTTCAGCGCTTGCATGTACCCGCGGCAGTGGTCAAAGGCTCCGACTGTCAGCGCTTCCGTGTACCCGCGGCAGTGGTCAAAGGCTCCGTCTTTCAGCGCTTGCATGTACACGCGGCAGCGGTCAAAGTATCCGTCTGTCAGAGCTTGCGTGTACCCGGGGCAGTGGTCAAAGGCTCCGTCTTTCAGCGCTTGCGTGTACCCCCGGCAGTGGTCAAAGGCTCCGTCTTTCAGCGCTTGCATGGGCCCGCGGCAGTGGTCAAAGGCTCCGTCTTTCAGCGCTTGCATGGGCCCGCGGCAGTGGTCAAAGGCTCCGTCTGTCAGCGCTTCCGTGTACCCGCGGCAGTGGTCAAAGGCTCCGTTTTTCAGCGCTTGCATGTACACGCGGCAGCGGTCAAAGTATCCATCTGTCAGAGCTTGCGTGTACCCGGGGCAGTGGTCAAAGGCTCCGTCTGTCAGCGCTTGCATGTACCCGCGGCAGTTGTCATAGCCTCCGTCTTTCAGCGCTTGCATGTACCCGCGGCAGTGGTCAAAGGCTCCGTCTTTCAGCGCTTGCGTGTACCCGCGGCAGTGGTCAAAGGCTCCGTCTTTCAGCGCTTCCGTGCACACGCGGCAGTGGTCAAAGGCTCCGTCTTTCAGCGCTTGCATGTACCCGCGGCAGTGGTCAAAGGCTCCGTCTGTCAGCGCTTCCGTGTACCCGCGGCAGTGGTCAAAGGCTCCGTCTGTCAGCGCTTGCATGTACCCGCGGCAGTGATCAAAGGCTCCGTCTTTCAGCGCTTGCGTGTACCCGCGGCAGTGGTCAAAGTCTTCGTCTTTCAGCGCTTGCGTGTACACGCGGCAGTGGTCAAAGGCTCCGTCTTTCAGCGCTTGCCTGTACCCGCGGCAGTGATCAAAGGCTCCGTCTTTCAACGCTGGCATGTACCCGCGGCAGTGGTCAAAGGCTTCGTCTTTCAGCGCTTGCATGTACCCGCGGCGGTGGTCAAAGGCTCCGTCTTTCAGCGCTTGCCTGTACCCGCGGCAGTGATCAAAGGCTCCGTCTTTCAACGCTGGCATGTACCCGCGGCAGTGGTCAAAGTCTTCGTCTTTCAGCGCTTGCATGTACCCGCGGCAGTGGTCATAGCCTCCGTCTTTCAGCGCTTGCATGTACCCGCGGCAGTGGTCAAAGGCTCCGTCTTTCAGCGCTTGCGTGTACCCGCGGCAGTGGTCAAAGGTTCCGTCTTTCAGCGCTTGCGTGCACCCGCGGCAGTGGTCAAAGGCTCCGTCTTTCAGCGCTTGCATGTACCCGCGGCAGTGATCAAAGGCTCCGTCTTTCAGCGCTTGCGTGTACCCGCGACAGTGGTCAAAGGCTCCGTCTTTCAGCGCTTGCGTGTACCCGCGGCAGTGGTCAAAGGCTCCGTCTTTCAGCGCTTGCGTGCACCCGCGGCAGTGGTCAAAGGCTCCGTCTGTCAGCGCTTCCGTGTACCCGCGGCAGTGGTCAAAGGCTCCGTCTTTCAGCGCTTGCGTATACCCGCGGCAGTGGTCAAAGTCTCCGTCTTTCAGCGCTTGCGTGTACACGCGGCAGTGGTCAAAGGCTCCGTCTTTCAGCGCTTGCCTGTACCCGCGGCAGTGATCAAAGGCTCCGTCTTTCAACGCTGGCATGTACCCGCGGCAGTGGTCAAAGGCTCCGTCTTTCAGCGCTTGCGTGTACCCGCGGCAGTGGTCAAAGGCTCCGTCTTTCAGCGCTTGCATGGGCCCGCGGCAGTGGTCAAAGGCTCCGTCTTTCAGCGCTTGCATGTACCCGCGGCAGTGGTCAAAGGCTCCGTCTTTCAGCGCTTGCCTGTACCCGCGGCAGTGATCAAAGGGTCCGTCTTTCAACGCTGGCATGTACCCGCGGCAGTGGTCAAAGGCTCCGTCTTTCAGCGCTTGAGTGTACCCGCGGCGGTGGTCAAAAGCTCCGACTTTCAGCGCTTGCATGTACCCGCGGCAGTGGTCAAAGGCTTCGTCTTTCAGCGCTTGCATGTACCCGCGGCGGTGGTCAAAGGCTCCGTCTTTCAGCGCTTGCATGTGCCCGCGGCAGTGGTCAAAGGCTCCGTCTTTCAGCGCTTGCATGTACCCGCGGCAGTGGTCAAAGGCTCCGTCTGTCAGCGCTTCCGTGTACCCGCGGCAGTGGTCAAAGGCTCCGTCTTTCAGCGCTTGCATGTACACGCGGCAGCGGTCAAAGTATCCGTCTGTCAGAGCTTGCGTGTACCCGGGGCAGTGGTCAAAGGCTCCGTCTGTCAGCGCTTGCATGTACCCGCGGCAGTGGTCATAGCCTCCGTCTTTCAGCGCTTGCATGTACCCGCGGCAGTGGTCAAAGGCTCCGTCTTTCAGCGCTTGCGTGTACCCGCGGCAGTGGTCAAAGGTTCCGTCTTTCAGCGCTTGCGTGCACCCGCGGCAGTGGTCAAAGGCTCCGTCTTTCAGCGCTTGCATGTACCCGCGGCAGTGGTCAAAGGCTCCGTCTGTCAGCGCTTCCGTGTACCCGCGGCAGTGGTCAAAGGCTCCGTCTTTCAGCGCTTGCATGTACACGCGGCAGCGGTCAAAGTATCCGTCTGTCAGAGCTTGCGTGTACCCGGGGCAGTGGTCAAAGGCTCCGTCTGTCAGCGCTTGCATGTACCCGCGGCAGTGGTCAAAGGCTCCGTCTTTCAGCGCTTGCGTGCACCCGCGGCAGTGGTCAAAGTCTCCGTCTTTCAGCGCTTGCGTGTACCCGCGGCAGTGGTCAAAGTCTCCGTCTTTCAGCGCTTGCGTGTACACGCGGCAGTGGTCAAAGGCTCCGTCTTTCAGCGCTTGCGTGTACCCGCGGCAGTGGTCAAAGGCTCCGTCTTTCAGCGCTTGCCTGTACCCGCGGCAGTGGTCAAAGGCTCCGTCTTTCAGCGCTTCCGTGCACACGCGGCAGTGGTCAAAGGCTCCGTCTTTCAGCGCTTGCATGTACCCGCGGCAGTGGTCAAAGGCTCCGTCTGTCAGCGCTTCCGTGTACCCGCGGCAGTGGTCAAAGGCTCCGTCTGTCAGCGCTTGCATGTACCCGCGGCAGTGGTCAAAGGCTCCGTCTTTCAGCGCTTGCGTGTACCCGCGGCAGTGGTCAAAGTCTTCGTCTTTCAGCGCTTGCGTGTACACGCGGCAGTGGTCAAAGGCTCCGTCTTTCAGCGCTTGCCTGTACCCGCGGCAGTGATCAAAGGCTCCGTCTTTCAACGCTGGCATGTACCCGCGGCAGTGGTCAAAGGCTTCGTCTTTCAGCGCTTGCATGTACCCGCGGCGGTGGTCAAAGGCTCCGTCTTTCAGCGCTTGCCTGTACCCGCGGCAGTGATCAAAGGCTCCGTCTTTCAACGCTGGCATGTACCCGCGGCAGTGGTCAAAGTCTTCGTCTTTCAGCGCTTGCATGTACCCGCGGCAGTGGTCATAGCCTCCGTCTTTCAGCGCTTGCATGTACCCGCGGCAGTGGTCAAAGGCTCCGTCTTTCAGCGCTTGCGTGTACCCGCGGCAGTGGTCAAAGGTTCCGTCTTTCAGCGCTTGCGTGCACCCGCGGCAGTGGTCAAAGGCTCCGTCTTTCAGCGCTTGCATGTACCCGCGGCAGTGGTCAAAGGCTCCGTCTGTCAGCGCTTCCGTGTACCCGCGGCAGTGGTCAAAGGCTCCGTCTTTCAGCGCTTGCATGTACACGCGGCAGCGGTCAAAGTATCCGTCTGTCAGAGCTTGCGTGTACCCGGGGCAGTGGTCAAAGGCTCCGTCTGTCAGCGCTTGCCTGTACCCGCGGCAGTGATCAAAGGCTCCGTCTTTCAACGCTGGCATGTTCCCGCGGCAGTGGTCAAAGGCTCCGTCTTTCAGCGCTTGCGTGTACCCGCGGCAGTGGTCAAAGGCTCCGTCTTTCAGCGCTTGCCTGTACCCGCGGCAGTGATCAAAGGCTCCGTCTTTCAACGCTGGCATGTACCCGCGACAGTGGTCAAAGGCTCCGTCTTTCAGCGCTTGCGTGTACCCGCGGCAGTGGTCAAAGGCTCCGTCTTTCAGCGCTTGCGTGCACCCGCGGCAGTGGTCAAAGGCTCCGTCTGTCAGCGCTTCCGTGTACCCGCGGCAGTGGTCAAAGGCTCCGTCTTTCAGCGCTTGCGTATACCCGCGGCAGTGGTCAAAGTCTCCGTCTTTCAGCGCTTGCGTGTACACGCGGCAGTGGTCAAAGGCTCCGTCTTTCAGCGCTTGCCTGTACCCGCGGCAGTGATCAAAGGCTCCGTCTTTCAACGCTGGCATGTACCCGCGGCAGTGGTCAAAGGCTCCGTCTTTCAGCGCTTGCGTGTACCCGCGGCAGTGGTCAAAGGCTCCGTCTTTCAGCGCTTGCATGGGCCCGCGGCAGTGGTCAAAGGCTCCGTCTTTCAGCGCTTGCATGTACCCGCGGCAGTGGTCAAAGGCTCCGTCTTTCAGCGCTTGCCTGTACCCGCGGCAGTGATCAAAGGGTCCGTCTTTCAACGCTGGCATGTACCCGCGGCAGTGGTCAAAGGCTCCGTCTTTCAGCGCTTGAGTGTACCCGCGGCGGTGGTCAAAAGCTCCGACTTTCAGCGCTTCCGTGTACCCGCGGCAGTGGTCAAAGGCTCCGTCTGTCAGCGCTTGCATGTACCCGCGGCAGTGGTCAAAGGCTCCGTCTTTCAGCGCTTGCGTGTACCCGCGGCAGTGGTCAAAGTCTTCGTCTTTCAGCGCTTGCGTGTACACGCGGCAGTGGTCAAAGGCTCCGTCTTTCAGCGCTTGCCTGTACCCGCGGCAGTGATCAAAGGCTCCGTCTTTCAACGCTGGCATGTACCCGCGGCAGTGGTCAAAGGCTTCGTCTTTCAGCGCTTGCATGTACCCGCGGCGGTGGTCAAAGGCTCCGTCTTTCAGCGCTTGCCTGTACCCGCGGCAGTGATCAAAGGCTCCGTCTTTCAACGCTGGCATGTACCCGCGGCAGTGGTCAAAGTCTTCGTCTTTCAGCGCTTGCATGTACCCGCGGCAGTGGTCATAGCCTCCGTCTTTCAGCGCTTGCATGTACCCGCGGCAGTGGTCAAAGGCTCCGTCTTTCAGCGCTTGCGTGTACCCGCGGCAGTGGTCAAAGGTTCCGTCTTTCAGCGCTTGCGTGCACCCGCGGCAGTGGTCAAAGGCTCCGTCTTTCAGCGCTTGCATGTACCCGCGGCAGTGGTCAAAGGCTCCGTCTGTCAGCGCTTCCGTGTACCCGCGGCAGTGGTCAAAGGCTCCGTCTTTCAGCGCTTGCATGTACACGCGGCAGCGGTCAAAGTATCCGTCTGTCAGAGCTTGCGTGTACCCGGGGCAGTGGTCAAAGGCTCCGTCTGTCAGCGCTTGCCTGTACCCGCGGCAGTGATCAAAGGCTCCGTCTTTCAACGCTGGCATGTTCCCGCGGCAGTGGTCAAAGGCTCCGTCTTTCAGCGCTTGCGTGTACCCGCGGCAGTGGTCAAAGGCTCCGTCTTTCATCGCTTGCCTGTACCCGCGGCAGTGATCAAAGGCTCCGTCTTTCAACGCTGGCATGTACCCGCGACAGTGGTCAAAGGCTCCGTCTTTCAGCGCTTGCGTGTACCCGCGGCAGTGGTCAAAGGCTCCGTCTTTCAGCGCTTGCGTGCACCCGCGGCAGTGGTCAAAGGCTCCGTCTGTCAGCGCTTCCGTGTACCCGCGGCAGTGGTCAAAGGCTCCGTCTTTCAGCGCTTGCGTATACCCGCGGCAGTGGTCAAAGTCTCCGTCTTTCAGCGCTTGCGTGTACACGCGGCAGTGGTCAAAGGCTCCGTCTTTCAGCGCTTGCCTGTACCCGCGGCAGTGATCAAAGGCTCCGTCTTTCAACGCTGGCATGTACCCGCGGCAGTGGTCAAAGGCTCCGTCTTTCAGCGCTTGCGTGTACCCGCGGCAGTGGTCAAAGGCTCCGTCTTTCAGCGCTTGCATGGGCCCGCGGCAGTGGTCAAAGGCACCGTCTTTCAGCGCTTGCATGTACCCGCGGCAGTGGTCAAAGGCTCCGTCTTTCAGCGCTTGCCTGTACCCGCGGCAGTGATCAAAGGGTCCGTCTTTCAACGCTGGCATGTACCCGCGGCAGTGGTCAAAGGCTCCGTCTTTCAGCGCTTGAGTGTACCCGCGGCGGTGGTCAAAAGCTCCGACTTTCAGCGCTTGCATGTACCCGCGGCAGTGGTCAAAGGCTTCGTCTTTCAGCGCTTGCATGTACCCGCGGCGGTGGTCAAAGGCTCCGTCTTTCAGCGCTTGCATGTGCCCGCGGCAGTGGTCAAAGGCTCCGTCTTTCAGCGCTTGCATGTACCCGCGGCAGTGGTCAAAGGCTCCGTCTGTCAGCGCTTCCGTGTACCCGCGGCAGTGGTCAAAGGCTCCGTCTTTCAGCGCTTGCATGTACACGCGGCAGCGGTCAAAGTATCCGTCTGTCAGAGCTTGCGTGTACCCGGGGCAGTGGTCAAAGGCTCCGTCTGTCAGCGCTTGCATGTACCCGCGGCAGTGGTCAAAGGCTCCGTCTTTCAGCGCTTGCCTGTACCCGCGGCAGTGATCAAAGGCTCCGTCTTTCAGCGCTTGCGTGTACCCCCGGCAGTGGTCAAAGGCTCCGTCTTTCAGCGCTTGCATGGGCCCGCGGCAGTGGTCAAAGGCTCCGTCTTTCAGCGCTTGCATGGGCCCGCGGCAGTGGTCAAAGGCTCCGTCTGTCAGCGCTTCCGTGTACCCGCGGCAGTTGTCATAGCCTCCGTCTTTCAGCGCTTGCATGTACCCGCGGCAGTGGTCAAAGGCTCCGTCTTTCAGCGCTTGCGTGTACCCGCGGCAGTGGTCAAAGGCTCCGTCTTTCAACGCTGGCATGTACCCGCGGCAGTTGTCAAAGGCTCCGTCTTTCAGCTCTTGCATGTACCCGCGGCAGTGGTCAAAGGCTCCGTCTGTCAGCGCTTGCATGTACCCGCGGCAGTTGTCATAGCCTCCGTCTTTCAGCGCTTGCATGTACCCGCGGCAGTGGTCAAAGGCTCCGTCTTTCAGCGCTTGCGTGTACCCGCGGCAGTGGTCAAAGGCTCCGTCTTTCAACGCTGGCATGTACCCGCGGCAGTTGTCAAAGGCTCCGTCTTTCAGCTCTTGCATGTACCCGCGGCAGTGGTCAAAGGCTCCGTCTGTCAGCGCTTCCGTGTACCCGCGGCAGTGGTCAAAGGCTCCGTCTTTCAGCGCTTGCATGTACACGCGGCAGCGGTCAAAGTATCCGTCTGTCAGAGCTTGCGTGTACCCGGGGCAGTGGTCAAAGGCTCCGTCTTTCAGCGCTTGCATGTACCCGCGGCAGTGGTCAAAGGCTCCGTCTTTCAGCGCTTGCGTGTACCCGCGGCAGTGGTCAAAGGCTCCGTCTTTCAGCGCTTCCGTGCACACGCGGCAGTGGTCAAAGGCTCCGTCTTTCAGCGCTTGCATGTACCCGCGGCAGTGGTCAAAGGCTCCGTCTGTCAGCGCTTCCGTGTACCCGCGGCAGTGGTCAAAGGCTCCGTCTGTCAGCGCTTGCATGTACCCGCGGCAGTGGTCAAAGGCTCCGTCTTTCAGCGCTTGCGTGTACCCGCGGCAGTGGTCAAAGTCTTCGTCTTTCAGCGCTTGCGTGTACACGCGGCAGTGGTCAAAGGCTCCGTCTTTCAGCGCTTGCCTGTACCCGCGGCAGTGATCAAAGGCTCCGTCTTTCAACGCTGGCATGTACCCGCGGCAGTGGTCAAAGGCTTCGTCTTTCAGCGCTTGCATGTACCCGCGGCGGTGGTCAAAGGCTCCGTCTTTCAGCGCTTGCCTGTACCCGCGGCAGTGATCAAAGGCTCCGTCTTTCAACGCTGGCATGTACCCGCGGCAGTGGTCAAAGTCTTCGTCTTTCAGCGCTTGCATGTACCCGCGGCAGTGGTCATAGCCTCCGTCTTTCAGCGCTTGCATGTACCCGCGGCAGTGGTCAAAGGCTCCGTCTTTCAGCGCTTGCGTGTACCCGCGGCAGTGGTCAAAGGTTCCGTCTTTCAGCGCTTGCGTGCACCCGCGGCAGTGGTCAAAGGCTCCGTCTTTCACCGCTTGCATGTACCCGCGGCAGTGGTCAAAGGCTCCGTCTGTCAGCGCTTCCGTGTACCCGCGGCAGTGGTCAAAGGCTCCGTCTTTCAGCGCTTGCATGTACACGCGGCAGCGGTCAAAGTATCCGTCTGTCAGAGCTTGCGTGTACCCGGGGCAGTGGTCAAAGGCTCCGTCTGTCAGCGCTTGCATGTACCCGCGGCAGTGGTCAAAGGCTCCGTCTTTCAGCGCTTGCGTGCACCCGCGGCAGTGGTCAAAGGCTCCGTCTTTCAACGCTGGCATGTACCCGCGACAGTGGTCAAAGGCTCCGTCTTTCAGCGCTTGCGTGTACCCGCGGCAGTGGTCAAAGGCTCCGTCTTTCAGCGCTTGCGTGCACCCGCGGCAGTGGTCAAAGGCTCCGTCTGTCAGCGCTTCCGTGTACCCGCGGCAGTGGTCAAAGGCTCCGTCTTTCAGCGCTTGCGTATACCCGCGGCAGTGGTCAAAGTCTCCGTCTTTCAGCGCTTGCGTGTACACGCGGCAGTGGTCAAAGGCTCCGTCTTTCAGCGCTTGCCTGTACCCGCGGCAGTGATCAAAGGCTCCGTCTTTCAACGCTGGCATGTACCCGCGGCAGTGGTCAAAGGCTCCGTCTTTCAGCGCTTGCGTGTACCCGCGGCAGTGGTCAAAGGCTCCGTCTTTCAGCGCTTGCATGGGCCCGCGGCAGTGGTCAAAGGCTCCGTCTTTCAGCGCTTGCATGTACCCGCGGCAGTGGTCAAAGGCTCCGTCTTTCAGCGCTTGCCTGTACCCGCGGCAGTGATCAAAGGGTCCGTCTTTCAACGCTGGCATGTACCCGCGGCAGTGGTCAAAGGCTCCGTCTTTCAGCGCTTGAGTGTACCCGCGGCGGTGGTCAAAAGCTCCGACTTTCAGCGCTTGCATGTACCCGCGGCAGTGGTCAAAGGCTTCGTCTTTCAGCGCTTGCATGTACCCGCGGCGGTGGTCAAAGGCTCCGTCTTTCAGCGCTTGCATGTGCCCGCGGCAGTGGTCAAAGGCTCCGTCTTTCAGCGCTTGCATGTACCCGCGGCAGTGGTCAAAGGCTCCGTCTGTCAGCGCTTCCGTGTACCCGCGGCAGTGGTCAAAGGCTCCGTCTTTCAGCGCTTGCATGTACACGCGGCAGCGGTCAAAGTATCCGTCTGTCAGAGCTTGCGTGTACCCGGGGCAGTGGTCAAAGGCTCCGTCTGTCAGCGCTTGCATGTACCCGCGGCAGTGGTCAAAGGCTCCGTCTTTCAGCGCTTGCCTGTACCCGCGGCAGTGATCAAAGGCTCCGTCTTTCAGCGCTTGCGTGTACCCCCGGCAGTGGTCAAAGGCTCCGTCTTTCAGCGCTTGCATGGGCCCGCGGCAGTGGTCAAAGGCTCCGTCTTTCAGCGCTTGCATGGGCCCGCGGCAGTGGTCAAAGGCTCCGTCTGTCAGCGCTTCCGTGTACCCGCGGCAGTTGTCATAGCCTCCGTCTTTCAGCGCTTGCATGTACCCGCGGCAGTGGTCAAAGGCTCCGTCTTTCAGCGCTTGCGTGTACCCGCGGCAGTGGTCAAAGGCTCCGTCTTTCAACGCTGTCATGTACCCGCGGCAGTTATCAAAGGCTCCGTCTTTCAGCTCTTGCATGTACCCGCGGCAGTGGTCAAAGGCTCCGTCTGTCAGCGCTTGCATGTACCCGCGGCAGTTGTCATAGCCTCCGTCTTTCAGCGCTTGCATGTACCCGCGGCAGTGGTCAAAGGCTCCGTCTTTCAGCGCTTGCGTGTACCCGCGGCAGTGGTCAAAGGCTCCGTCTTTCAACGCTGGCATGTACCCGCGGCAGTTGTCAAAGGCTCCGTCTTTCAGCTCTTGCATGTACCCGCGGCAGTGGTCAAAGGATCCGTCTGTCAGCGCTTCCGTGTACCCGCGGCAGTGGTCAAAGGCTCCGTCTTTCAGCGCTTGCATGTACACGCGGCAGCGGTCAAAGTATCCGTCTGTCAGAGCTTGCGTGTACCCGGGGCAGTGGTCAAAGGCTCCGTCTTTCAGCGCTTGCATGTACCCGCGGCAGTGGTCAAAGGCTCCGTCTTTCAGCGCTTGCGTGTACCCGCGGCAGTGGTCAAAGGCTCCGTCTTTCAGCGCTTCCGTGCACACGCGGCAGTGGTCAAAGGCTCCGTCTTTCAGCGCTTGCATGTACCCGCGGCAGTGGTCAAAGGCTCCGTCTGTCAGCGCTTCCGTGTACCCGCGGCAGTGGTCAAAGGCTCCGTCTGTCAGCGCTTGCATGTACCCGCGGCAGTGGTCAAAGGCTCCGTCTTTCAGCGCTTGCGTGTACCCGCGGCAGTGGTCAAAGTCTTCGTCTTTCAGCGCTTGCGTGTACACGCGGCAGTGGTCAAAGGCTCCGTCTTTCAGCGCTTGCCTGTACCCGCGGCAGTGATCAAAGGCTCCGTCTTTCAACGCTGGCATGTACCCGCGGCAGTGGTCAAAGGCTTCGTCTTTCAGCGCTTGCATGTACCCGCGGCGGTGGTCAAAGGCTCCGTCTTTCAGCGCTTGCCTGTACCCGCGGCAGTGATCAAAGGCTCCGTCTTTCAACGCTGGCATGTACCCGCGGCAGTGGTCAAAGTCTTCGTCTTTCAGCGCTTGCATGTACCCGCGGCAGTGGTCATAGCCTCCGTCTTTCAGCGCTTGCATGTACCCGCGGCAGTGGTCAAAGGCTCCGTCTTTCAGCGCTTGCGTGTACCCGCGGCAGTGGTCAAAGGTTCCGTCTTTCAGCGCTTGCGTGCACCCGCGGCAGTGGTCAAAGGCTCCGTCTTTCACCGCTTGCATGTACCCGCGGCAGTGGTCAAAGGCTCCGTCTGTCAGCGCTTCCGTGTACCCGCGGCAGTGGTCAAAGGCTCCGTCTTTCAGCGCTTGCATGTACACGCGGCAGCGGTCAAAGTATCCGTCTGTCAGAGCTTGCGTGTACCCGGGGCAGTGGTCAAAGGCTCCGTCTGTCAGCGCTTGCATGTACCCGCGGCAGTGGTCAAAGGCTCCGTCTTTCAGCGCTTGCGTGCACCCGCGGCAGTGGTCAAAGTCTCCGTCTTTCAGCGCTTGCGTGTACCCGCGGCAGTGGTCAAAGTCTCCGTCTTTCAGCGCTTGCGTGTACACGCGGCAGTGGTCAAAGGCTCCGTCTTTCAGCGCTTGCGTGTACCCGCGGCAGTGGTCAAAGGCTCCGTCTTTCAGCGCTTGCCTGTACCCGCGGCAGTGATCAAAGGCTCCGTCTTTCAACGCTGGCATGTACCCGCGGCAGTGGTCAAAGGCTCCGTCTTTCAGCGCTTGCGTGTACCCCCGGCAGTGGTCAAAGGCTCCGTCTTTCAGCGCTTGCATGGGCCCGCGGCAGTGGTCAAAGGCTCCGTCTTTCAGCGCTTGCATGGGCCCGCGGCAGTGGTCAAAGGCTCCGTCTGTCAGCGCTTCCGTGTACCCGCGGCAGTGGTCAAAGGCTCCGTCTTTCAGCGCTTGCATGTACCCGCGGCAGTGGTCAAAGGCTCCGTCTGTCAGCGCTTCCGTGTACCCGCGGCAGTGGTCAAAGGCTCCGTCTTTCTGCGCTTGCATGTACACGCGGCAGCGGTCAAAGTATCCGTCTGTCAGAGCTTGCGTGTACCCGGGGCAGTGGTCAAAGGCTCCGTCTGTCAGCGCTTCCGTGTACCCGCGGCAGTGGTCAAAGGCTCCGTCTTTCAGCGCTTGCGTGTATCCGCGGCAGTGGTCAAAGTCTCCGTCTTTCAGCGCTTGCGTGTACACGCGGCAGTGGTCAAAGGCTCCGTCTTTCAGCGCTTGCGTGTACCCGCGGCAGTGGTCAAAGGCTCCGTCTTTCAGCGCTTGCCTGTACCCGCGGCAGTGATCAAAGGCTCCGTCTTTCAACGCTGGCATGTACCCGCGGCAGTGGTCAAAGGCTCCGTCTTTCAGCGCTTGCGTGTACCCCCGGCAGTGGTCAAAGGCTCCGTCTTTCAGCGCTTGCATGGGCCCGCGGCAGTGGTCAAAGGCTCCGTCTTTCAGCGCTTGCATGGGCCCGCGGCAGTGGTCAAAGGCTCCGTCTGTCAGCGCTTCCGTGTACCCGCGGCAGTGGTCAAAGGCTCCGTCTTTCAGCGCTTGCATGTACACGCGGCAGCGGTCAAAGTATCCGTCTGTCAGAGCTTGCGTGTACCCGGGGCAGTGGTCAAAGGCTCCGTCTGTCAGCGCTTGCATGTACCCGCGGCAGTTGTCATAGCCTCCGTCTTTCAGCGCTTGCATGTACCCGCGGCAGTGGTCAAAGGCTCCGTCTTTCAGCGCTTGCGTGTACCCGCGGCAGTGGTCAAAGGCTCCGTCTTTCAACGCTGGCATGTACCCGCGGCAGTGGTCAAAGGCTCCGTCTTTCAGCGCTTGCATGTACCCGCGGCAGTGGTCAAAGGCTCCGTCTGTCAGCGCTTCCGTGTACCCGCGGCAGTGGTCAAAGGCTCCGTCTTTCAGCGCTTGCATGTACACGCGGCAGCGGTCAAAGTATCCGTCTGTCAGAGCTTGCGTGTACCCGGGGCAGTGGTCAAAGGCTCCGTCTTTCAGCGCTTGCATGTACCCGCGGCAGTGGTCAAAGGCTCCGTCTTTCAGCGCTTGCGTGTACCCGCGGCAGTGGTCAAAGGCTCCGTCTTTCAGCGCTTGCGTGCACACGCGGCAGTGGTCAAAGGCTCCGTCTTTCAGCGCTTGCATGTACCCGCGGCAGTGGTCAAAGGCTCCGTCTGTCAGCGCTTCCGTGTACCCGCGGCAGTGGTCAAAGGCTCCGTCTGTCAGCGCTTGCATGTACCCGCGGCAGTGGTCAAAGGCTCCGTCTTTCAGCGCTTGCGTGTACCCGCGGCAGTGGTCAAAGTCTTCGTCTTTCAGCGCTTGCGTGTGCACGCGGCAGTGGTCAAAGGCTCCGTCTTTCAGCGCTTGCCTCTACCCGCGGCAGTGATCAAAGGCTCCGTCTTTCAACGCTGGCATGTACCCGCGGCAGTGGTCAAAGGCTCCGTCTTTCAGCGCTTGCGTGTACCCGCGGCAGTGGTCAAAGGCTCCGTCTTTCAGCGCTTGCATGGGCCCGCGGCAGTGGTCAAAGGCTCCGTCTTTCAGCGCTTGCATGGGCCCGCGGCAGTGGTCAAAGGCTCCGTCTTTCAGCGCTTGCATGTACCCGCGGCAGTGGTCAAAGGCTCCGTCTTTCAGCGCTTGAGTGTACCCGCGGCAGTGGTCAAAAGCTCCGACTTTCAGCGCTTGCATGAACCCGCGGCAGTGGTCAAAGGCTCCGTCTTTCAGCGCTTGAGTGTACCCGCGGCAGTGGTCAAAGGCTCAGTCTCTCAGCGCTTGCGTGTACCCGCGGCAGTGGTCAAAGGCTCCGTCTTTCAGGGGCTCACAGCCTCAGCAGTCGTACTTCTCAGGCTCTCTACAGTCGCTGTCTTTTCACATGAAAAGCGCGGCAATTCATTCTCGTCTGAGAAGTTGCTCCGCCCAAGTCTCATATTCCTCCTCACTCTCTGAGCTGCGCTTCCTTCCCGGGAACATCCTCACTCTCCGATAACCGGGACTCTCCGCCGGTGCGTACGGCCATTTATCCGGCAGCTGAGGCCAGATACAACGCAGAACTGTCACCCTTCGCTGGAGGTCCCATTCGCTCTTCCACATCGGGCCACACCCTCCCCTCACTCCGCCGAAACGACAGCAGCTTTTCTTTAAAGTCTCCGCGCACAGCGACAGGAATCTCGGCTTCCGATTCGTCAGCCTCGCCTTCACTCCCCTCTTCTCGAAAGGATGAAGGGCCCACGACCCACCCCCGCTCCCGGGGCCGCAAGAGCACCGGACAGATCTACTGCCCTAACGAAAGCGCTAGTATAAGCTCAAGCGAAATCTTTGCCTGCCATTTTGTCAAATCCTCGCTCCATGATCGCGACTGTTGCTGATGCTCTAACGGTACTTATAATCATAAGTCTCATTTAATATGGGCGACGGATATCCATTCCATTCCAAACACAAGCATTAGCTACAGGTAATCTCTTCGATTCGCAACAACATTCAATCCCTGCAGCCTTCATAATCCCGTCTCTCAATCACTTGACGGACAATTGTTTAACTCAGGTTTAAACACACAGACCCACTTGCTCAATGCTCAGGGCAATCACACAGCAGCTCAGACACTCCATCCCGGACGAGCCCCAACAATGAAACCCTCTGCTTGCCTGGGCTGCCCTCGGTGGCAGTCCCATACATCTTTCAATTACCTCGTACGTCCGGTGTATGCATACTACAGTCGCTCCAATTCTGTGCACAAGTTGGGGCTCAAATCATTCACAAATTATATTCAGCGATCCACAGTGGACTACCGCAAACTGGCTCCATCTATAAATGCACTTTAAACTACAGTTTGTTTTGACTCTGATTTTAAATTGGTTGCTGCCATTTTGTGAACTATTTGATTTTTTCTCTCTCTCTGGCATAATCTAATGTGTAAGTGGGAAATGTTGTCGGGTTGGAAGTGCCCACGGATTTTGGATGAGAACTGATTTTGGGGTGGACACCGATTTCTGGATGTTGGTGAATTTTTGGGGTGATGACAAATATCAAGGTTGTTCCGTGTACGGATACTTAAATAATAACTTTGGAAGTTGAAAAAATGTTCTTGCTACTTTTAATGTGGTGTAAGCTATATTGTGAACAGTTTGAAATGTTTCTTTTACTGGGGTAACCTATTGAGCATGTACTGGGTTGCTCGTCTTTGGGGGTCTACACAGATTTGGGGATGTACATGGCGAGTATGAGTGTATCCGTTTTAGGGGTACCGGTAGATGTGGATGTTTGTGACGAATCTAAAGCGTGTTTCATTAGTAAATACGTTGAGAGTACATAGATAGAACTTTTTGACGGTGGAGGAAGCGATATTGTGAATTGTTTAAAATGATTCTTTTAAGAAGAGCCTTTGGGAGACTCCCTGAGGATGTATGGGAGCGGAGAGGACAGCTGACGGTCTACCGAGCAGTGGTTCTCACCACCCTCCTCTATGCCAGCGAGACCTGGACTGTCTACAGCAGTCACGCTAAACAGCTCAACCAGTTCCATTTGAACTGCCTCCGCAGACTTCTCCACGTACGATGGCAGGACAAAGTCCCAGACACGGAGGTCCTGGAGCGGGCTAGCACCCACAGCATTTACACCCTCCTACACCAGATGGGCTTGCCATGTCGTCAGGATGTCTGACAGTTGACTACCAAAACAGCTGCTGTATGGAGAGCTGAGCCAGGGCAAGCGCTCAGTTGGAGGGCAGAAGAAACGTTTCAAAGACTGCCTCAAAGTGTCCCTCAAAGACCTCAACATCACTCCCAGTAGCTGGGTATCGCTTGCTCCGGACAGCCCAACCTGGTGGAGCAGGACACCTAAAGGAGAGTATGCAGCAGAAATCAGACGCACCGCAGAGGCTCAGAGGATCGAGCTACCTCCACTTCCACTGCAGCACCTACCCTCATCTGTCCCACATGTGGGCGAGCTCTCAGGGCCCGGATCGGCCTCACCAGTCAACTCCGGACCCCAGTCACAAACCCCCGCCTGACAGAAGTCGTGGTCGTCTTCGATTCCGAAGGACGAACAACACCAATGAACCTTCAGCAGTCTTCTTGCTAATTTACAGTGGAGGCAGTCTTTTTATTTCGAGGTATGACGAATATGAAAGGCTGTGACGAATAAGGTTTTCTTACTTATGGAAACCTTTTTAATAAATGCACATTGAATGGTGAATTTGTTCAATAATTTACACCAGCTACTTTGTGAACGGTTGAAATGATTCTTACCCTGGGATAATCTAATGTGCATGTGGAAGTGTAGGCGGAATTGGGTTTGCACACGGATTTGGTGGTGCGCACAGATTTAGGAGCCTATCGGCAAATGTGGATGAACGGGGCTTTAAGATTCCGTCCTGATTTGGGTGTGTGTCGAATATAATGCTGACTTCATTACTAAATACTTTGATCATAAGTCGACAGTGAACTTTGAATTCTCTGGAGGTGCACGCAGCTAATTTGTGAACTCATTAAAATGATTCTTATTTTCGGACAATAGACTGCGCATGTGAGGTTATCAGAGGGTTTCCGGTGCTGCGTGGCTGGGGTTAGAGTTAAAGTGAGGGTGTAATTGCGCGGACATTAGGAAAATTATACCTCTTGGATTTCTTGATCTTGTTACTGCAGATTTAGTAACAGACAACACTGAAACTTTGATCTGGCCGACGCATTAATTAACCAGGTCCCACGCCTGCCTTTATTGTGATTTACCGGACATCTTTTTCAGGGTGGAAGGTTATTAATATGGGAAAGTGACGGGTCTGTTACATCGATCGTGTTGGGGTGAATGTTGATTACAGGAAATGCGTGCAATGTGTAGGCGTGTGTGGGCCACCGTTTCTGGTGGCGTGGGGACCACACTGTGTGGTGGTGAGTGGGCATTTATGGAGATTGTGTTTCCTCCATGGCCCAGGGTAATGATAGGCTTGCCACTTTGGGCATTAGGGTATGTAAGACACCGCTGTTAGTTTTTAGTTTGAACATTTGGGGAGTACATTATGTTTTGAGGTCTTGTTATTTGGCGTCACCTCGCAGTAAGATGTAACCTCCCTGCATTTGTTTTTCTCTGAGGTTTATGATAAATCTGTGTCTGTCGGGGGCGTGTGTACCCGGGAGTAAATTAACAGAATTTACTGGATATTCAGTGTCAATTAACCCTGCAACCTGGGGTGCAGGGGTGACATATTTTCTCTGAATCCTTGTTTTTTATTGCCATCCAGTGGAAAAGGCTAATGAAAAGCCTGTCACATTGATTAGGTGCAATTATATAACCATATAATAATTACAGCACGGAAACAGGCCATTTCGGCCCTTCTAGTCCGTGCTGAACGCTTACTCTCACGTAGCCCCAGCTACCTGCACTCAGCCCATAACCCTCCATTCCTTTCCTGTCCATATACCTATCCATTTTTTAAAAAATGGCAATATCGAACCTGCCTCAACCACTTCTACTGGACGCTCGTTCCACACAGCTACCACTCTCTGAGTAAAGAGGTTCCCTCTCGTATTACCCCTAAACGTTTGCCCCTTAAATCTCAACTCATGTCCCCTTGTTTGAATCTCCCCTGCTCTCAATGGAAAAAGCCTATCCACGTCAACTCTATCTATCCCATCATAATTTTAAATACCTCTATCAAGTCCCCACTCAACCTTCTGCGGTCCAAATAATAAAGACCTAACTTGTTCATCCTTGTTTCTGTAATTTAGGTGCTGAAACCCAGGTAACATTCTAGTAAATCACCTCTGTACACTCTCTATTTTGTTGAACATCTTTCCTATAATTCGGTGACCAGAACTGTGCACAATACTGCAAATTTGGCCTCACCAATGCCTTGTACAATTTTAATTCTGCGGGCAAATCACGCAAACTTCCCATATTGCTCCGCCCCACGTCTTCATCACCAAAGTCCACACTTACCTTTACAGGGATCCTCCTCGTCCGTGCACAGATTTTAATGTTTATGTTTACAACTATGCCGAAGTGGTGCTTACCGTTGGCGTCTCGGCATCTGTTGAAGGGTGAGTAGGTTAGGTGTTATGACGGTGTGTGGACCAGGGTTTCTGTGACTGTGAGGGTCAGGTGTTGTGACGGTGTGTGGACCAGGGTTTCTGTGACTGTGAGGGTCAGGTGTTGTGACGGTGTGTGGACCAGGGTTTCTGTGGCTGTGAGGGTCAGGTGCTCTGACGGTGTGTGTGCCAGGGTTTCTGTGGCTGTGAGGGTCCGGTGTTGTGACGGTGTGTGGACCAGGGTTTCTGTGGCTGTGAAGGTCAGGTGTTGTGACGGTGCGTGGACCAGGGTTCCCGTGACTGTGAGGGTCAGGTGCTCTGACGGTGTGTGTGCCAGGGTTTCTGTGGCTGTGAGGGTCAGGTGTTGTGACGGTGTGTGGACCAGGGTTTCTGTGATTATGAGGATCAGGTGTTGTGACGGTGTGTGGACAGGGGTTTCTGTGGCTGTGAGGGTCAGGTGTTGTGACGGTGTGTGGACCAGGGTTTCTGTGGCTCTGAGGGTCAGGTGTTGTGACGGTGTGTGGACCAGGGTTTCTGTGGCTGTGAAGGTCAGGTGTTGTGACGGTGCGTGGGCCAGTGTTTCTGTGACTGTGAGGGTCAGGTGTTGTGACGGTGTGTGGGCCGGGGTTTCTGTGGCTGTGAAGGTCAGGTGTTGTGACGGTGCGTGGACCAGGGTTTCTGTGGCTGTGAGGGTCCGGTGTTGTGACGGTGTGTGGACCAGGGTTTTTTGTGACTGTGAGGGTCAGGTGTTGTGACGGTGTGTGGACCAGGGTTTCTGTGGCTGTGAGGGTCAGATATTGTGACGGTGTGTGGACCAGGGTTTCTGTGGCCGTGAAGGTCTGGTGTTGTGACGGTGTGGGCACCAGGGTTTCTGTGGCTGTGAGGGTCCGGTGTTGTGACGGTGTGTGGACCAGGGTTTCTGTGATTGTGAGGGTCAGGTGTTGCGACGGTGTGTGGGCCAGGGTTTCTGTGATTGTGAGGGTCAGGTGTTGTGACGGTGCGTGGGCCAGGGTTTCTGTGGCTGTGAGGGTCCGGTGTTGTGACGGTGTGTGGACCAGGGTTTCTGTGACTGTGAGGGTCAGGTGTTGTGACGGTGTGTGGACCAGGGTTTTTTGTGACTGTGAGGGTCAGGTGTTGTGACGGTGTGTGGACCAGGGTTTCTGTGGCTGAGAGGGTCAGATATTGTGACGGTGTGTGGACCAGGGTTTCTGTGGCCGTGAAGGTCTGGTGTTGTGACGGTGTGGGCACCAGGGTTTCTGTGGCTGTGAGGGTCCGGTGTTGTGACGGTGTGTGGACCAGGGTTTCTGTGATTGTGAGGGTCAGGTGTTGCGACGGTGTGTGGGCCAGGGTTTCTGTGATTGTGAGGGTCAGGTGTTGTGACGGTGCGTGGGCCAGGGTTTCTGTGGCTGTGAGGGTCCGGTGTTGTGACGGTGTGTGGACCAGGGTTTCTGTGACTGTGAGGGTCAGGTGTTGTGACGGTGTGTGGACCAGGGTTTCTGTGACTGTGAGGGTCAGGTGTTGTGACGGTGTGTGGGCCAGGGTTTCGGCGGCTGTGAGGGTCAGGTGTTGCGACGGTGTGTGGATCAGTGTTTCTGCGACTGTGAGTGTCAGGTGTTGTGACGGTGCGTGGACCAGGGTTCCCGTGACTGTGAGGGTCAGGGGTTGTGACGGTGTGTCGACCAGGGTTTCTGTGACTGTGAGGGTCAGGTGTTGTGACGGTGTGTGAACCAGGGTTTCTGTGGCTGCGAGGGTCAGGTGTTGTGACGGTGTGTGAACCAGGGTTTCTGTGGCTGTGAGGGTCAGGTGTTGTGACGGTGTGTGGACCAGGGTTTCTGTGGCTGTGAAAGTCAGGTGTTGTGACGGTGTGTGGATCAGGGTTTCTGTGGCTGTGAAGGTCAGGTGTTGTGACGGTGTGTGGACCAGGGTTGCTGTGACTGTGAGGGTCAGGTGTTGTGACGGTGTGTGGACCAGGGTTTCTGTGGCTGTGAAGGTCAGGTGTTGTGACGGTGTATGGACAGGGCTTTCTGTGGCTGTGAGGGTCAGGTGTTGTGACTGTGCGGATCAGGGTTTCTGTGGATGTGAGGGTCAAGAGTTGTGACGGTGTGTGGGCCAGTGTTACTGTGGCTGTGAGGGTCAGGTGTTGTGACGGTGTGTTGGCCAGGCTTTCTGTGACTGTGAGGGTCAGGTGTTGTGACGGTGTGTGGGCC
>NW_026779934.1:0-63000 GCF_030144855.1 Hypanus sabinus
TTCACCGACCACAGGATGATGAAGCTTCCGGAGATCGTGAGAAGTAAGATCACAGACCTCCTCCTGCTCTCCATCTCCGGGTCACTGCGGTTCTCCGTCATGCTCTGACCCCTCAGCCCCTTACGGACGCGACTAGTCACTAAAATGTGTCTGACTGTCAGAGCGTTGAACAGTAGTATTAACACGAACGGGAACAACGGCGTTAGGACGGTAGAAAGCGAGTCAAATCCCACCCACCCGGGATTCGTATAGTAGTCCGGTATTTCAGTACAGTCCCAGGGTATATTGTCAATCACTGTCACAGGTTGGTATATAAAGTAGTAGGGTATATTTTTAAAGCAGAACAAAACACCGGTTGCTGTCAGAACAACAGCCGCAGTTTTCCCGGTGCAATACTTTTCTTTCCGCTTCTGGAAACAAATGGCAACAAACCGATCAAACGTAAAAGTGACGGTGAACCAGACTGAGCAGTCAGTGGCTGCCTGTGCTAGGGCAAAGATCACACTGCACACGGGGGTGATGTCCAGGAAAGTTCCTGGGAAGTAATAATAACTGATCCGCCACAGTATAACCTGAGATATGATGGTTAGTAGATCCGCCGTTGCCATGGCCACCAGGTAGCGAGTGGTGCAGGTAGAGAGGCCGCACTTTCCCCGGGACAAGATCACAATCGCCACTAAATTCACTGCGGGAACAGCAAAAAAATAAAATGTGAATTACTGTCTCACCGTTCCGTGGGTCTGAAACCATAGATCAGCAGGAAATTGAGCACATTACAACTTCGCAGACAACTCATTTCTGGAAGTTTACACATGTAAAACGGCGCGCTGCTCGGTACTGGAAGAGGAGCGGTGTTTGGAAAGAAGGCATTGTCAATTGATTGCCGAGAGGGCTTTGGAGAAATTAATGTAAATCTCCAGCAATCAGGTTTTCGAGTAATACGTGCAGCCTGGCTACCAGGACAAATTTCTCAGCGATGATGGTTGCCGCGTTGCTGTCACCTATGGTCTGTCACTCTCCCGATACAGCGGTCCCGCTCCCTCCGCCTCTGTCCACTTACACAGTCCAAAGCAAATTTACAGCCACCCGTCGCATGTCCTCGTCCCCTCTTAGATTTCCGGTCGTCACCCGCCCGCAGGGGCCCCGCTTGCCTCGCTTCTTTTAAAATCTGCAGCTACTCCATCCCGGGGTCCTTCACACCAAGTCAAAGTGTCCGATCAGAAAGTTCCTATTCACCCTTTTAATAATTTTGCCGGAGCCACTGAATGCCTGACGTATCTTGCACGTTAGTGCTGTGAATATCCAGTACATAAAGAAAAAAAAAAGGAATAACATAGGCGCTTCATAAACTTTGTCCTCCTTTACGTTGATGTGTAATGTCTGGATACTCTTGTGCATTTCTCACTGCCGCGATCCCGTCACCGATGTACTGACACTCACCTCATACAGCGAAGCACCGCCTGTCCGCCTCTGTCCATTAGAAAAGCAGATTTATTCCCCCCCCCCCCGTTCGCATGTCTTGTCATCTCGTCATGAGTTGCTCCAAACTGCTACAGCATTGTTCCAAATACTTCAAACCTCATTGTTCCTGAGCGGAATATCGCCAGGACCTCACCCCGGCTGAGCTCCATCGGACATCGCTATGTTGTCCCTCCACTCCCTCTTCACTTCACGGATAACAGGGCATAAAACAAATCCTGCTACCTACACAGAACTTTTTCTTTAATCTTTCGAAACTCCGGATGTTTGAGACTGACAAGTGATTTCTGCGCTTCTTCCCGACATCTCAGCGGCGATCCTCTTCTCGCATTCCGTTCAAACTTGCAGCGATTTCTAAAAGCACAGCGTAGTACCTTTCAATTTGCATTTAAAGTATGCTACAGTGTTGATACGGAATTACATCAATAGGCTCCAAAGGTGACCAGCGCTCCGGGCTATCGGAATTTACTTTAGCAGAGGCTTTGCATTGATAAATCAAAACTGCCCGCCATGAATCCACAAAGTGAATTCGTCTCCGCGATCTTCCAGTCGACATCTGTTTTCTGCCGATCTATTTTCGGCCGAGTCCACGGATCAAACTGCAAAAAAACTTCTGAACGAACGCGGAGTGCTGTCACAATGTCTCCACCGCACTCATAACCGCAGAACAACCGAACGAGTCTTAAGAACGCGCAGTCACAACGGCAAATATTACTTCGCCCATGTTCTTACCAGGAACACCGATAACGGCGATGATCATGTACCATATCTTTCTCACACGGTAAAATGTTTCAATCATGCTGTGTGAGATTCAGCCCGTCTTCCAGCTGCCCGCGATCTCGCTGAAGAAACTCTGAGCAGATGAATCTCCACGGTCATTCATTTATAATCGCTCCAGCACGGTAAATATTCAGATCCACACAAGTCTGACGTGTCTCCCAACAGCTGCCGTCAAAATAAACATGATGTCATTCAAGTCAAATCCCAATGGTGATGAGGTATGGCACTAAATTGTAAAACCTCAATGTACAAATCTAAATTGTAAACTTGTACTGAACGCAGGGAAGCTGTTAATCACATTGATTAACACTTTCTCGAGCACCTCAGCTCTATCCACAAAAATGCGGGAATTCACACTTTCAATACACTTACGCTCTCCATTTCCGACATGTTTGTCCATGGTTTCATCTTGTTCCATTATGAGGCCACTTTTATCTTGGATAAGTAACACCTCATATTCTGTCTAGGTATCCTCTAATCTAATGGCATCAACTTCGATTTATCTAACTTCTGATATGTTTCCCTACTTCCTTCCTTATTCCTCATTTCTCCTCCTTGGTATCTTACCTCTTCTCCTCCCCTGCAAGCCTTCATATTCTGGCAACTTCGACTGTCTGTTCAAGCTCTGATGAAAGACCATAGTCGGAAACGTAGACTGTTTATTCATTGTCATAGAGGTTGCCTGACCTACTGAGGATCAGGAGTGAGTCCTCCAATCACACAACAGTTCACTTCGCGTATTATCATCATCCATTCAACAATTAATATCCCCACTCAAATACCAATCCTCTCTCCCTCTGCACAAAGATTCCCACGCCATTATTTCAAACCCATTCTAACCTAGCCCCACACTCCGAGTGATATATCCCGTCACCGAGCAGCCCCGACACGACGATTACTGCACGAATATTGCAAACTCATTCCAACATCCTTCCACGATCCGATTAACATCTCCCGTCCCCTAACGTCCACTCCTTATACAGAACGATTACTACACTAGTGTTTCAAACCCAGTCTCAACTTCCTTCAATCAATATCTCCCATCCCCTAACAGCCTTTCCCTCTATACACCCATTAACCCACCAATGAGTATTGTTACACCTAGATCTCCCTTCGAAAAAAATAATTTCGCCTTCTCTTCCAACCCTCTGCTCTCCCTTAATACCTCACCCTGCACCATGTCACTTCCTCAGACCAGACAGAATTCCAAATTCCGCTTTATCCACTTAACCTCGTATACTTCACCTAGTGTAATTCCATAATGTCCTTCCCATACGCCCCTTAATGCTGTACCCAATATAATCCTTTTCGCCTCTCTCTCAACCCACCCACTAATATTCCACCGTCTAATCAAACTCTGCAATTCACCCACACGCCCATTAATACAATAATTAATATAATCCCTCTTTCCTTTGCGGTAAAGATGAACCTAATATTTTACATCATTCTGCAGCGTGCATGACACCAGCAGTATGAAAGAAGGTTGCAACTGTTATTGATGGAAGTGAGTGTAGTTTCTATTGCTGAGGAGAAGATGTTTGAGAGGCTGAAATACGGGAAGTTAGAAGCACTAATCAGCTGGACCAGCTGGAGGAGACCAGGACGCTCTGTCTGGTTCACTACCACATTGATATCTGTTCAGTTTGTCGCCATCTGTTGCCAGATGCAATGTATTTGCGCCGAGGAAACTGGGGCTGTGGATCTGACAACAGCCTGCGCTATCTGAAGGACGTGGTTGAGGACGGCATTAGCGGTGAACTTTGAATAATCATTGTGATTTGGAAGAGTCCAGAAGTGTAAGAAGTAACAAATGTCAATCCACTCCACTCTAAGTTGTACAAACGACAAGAAACTATAGGCTGGATAGCCTGTCATCAGTGGTTGGAAAGATGTAGGACTCCATTATTAATTATGAGATTTCTCGTCTATGGAGAGTAATGATAATATAGGGCGGATTTTACCGTGGTTTCCTGAAGGGCATGTAAAGCTTTATAAATCTGTTGGCATTATTTCAGGAAACCAAAAGGCAGATTCCACACAGGAGAGTCAGTGGATGTTGTTTACTTGGATTTTCAGAAGGCCTTTGACAATGTGCCGCGCTTGAGGTTTCTAAACAGGATAAAACGCCCTTAATACAAAAATATATGATGGATGGCAGACTGGCTGAATGCCAGAATGCAAGGAGTGGGACTAAACGGAGCTGACTAGTGGTGTTCGGCAGGCGTGGGCTTTGGGGGCGCTTCTGTTCGTTTTCAGAGAAGGGAAGGTCAACAAATAAAATCTCCCATGCAGCGGGCGGTCAACTTGTGATTTATTCAACTGTGGATTCCGTCATGGTGTTTTCTGAAGAAACTTTCACATTTCTTTCACGTAGATGCTTAGTCGCTCTTCGGGCCAGCTATTCAATTCTCCTTCCCAACCTGCTTCCAGATTGAGTGTTTGTCTCTCTGAAAGAGGAGGCAATCATTCTTCAGGAAAGTCTTTATTCTCATCCGACATTTCTGATATTCAAAGCGGCGTGCTGACTCTGCAGGGCCCCCTGGCGCTAGCAGAATGTCAGTACACGGTGGGGAAATGCCGACGCTGTCAATTTGAACCTCCTCTCGAGCACGTGTGGTTTAGATGGTTGTCCCAGATATGAGGGTCGACTCTCTTCACCGCCAAACCGTATTCGATATTGAATCCCGCACGCCAACGCAAATGCTCATTGTTTAACAGGCCGACAAAGCTGTTACTTCTCGGTGGGAAAGCTGGAGAGAACAGGTCGTATGATTTGATCCGGAGGGGACCGTGATTCGGTGGAGACAGCGTGATGGAGTCTGCTGCAGATCGGTTTTGGGCTCCAACTTGTGCACTTTAAGTGAAGTTTCTGCTCATAAATAAACTTCTTTTAATTGTATGCCGTGTGCAATCTGTTATTTCCCGTGATGCGCTGTAACAGGGCAGCAGAACGCAGTGTTCAGACAAACCCGGGCTTCGGTGGGCGAGATATCCGGATCTCGCGGATTGGCGGGACCGAGTGTGTAAACCCCAGACGGACCAACTTGGAGAATGGCGGGTTTCGCGGCGCTGAGTTGGAGACAGCCAGCGAGGGCGAAGGAGCCGTTTCCTGAGACGCCTGTGAAGAAAGGGGGCTTCCGAAGCAATCCTGAGATTCGCCACGACCCTAACTCCAACGGCACCCCTAAGCAATGTGAAACCCCATATCTATAGTCGTCCCTGTATTTAACGACACACCTGCAAACATCCCTAAATCCCTGTACAGCTGCAAACATGCTGAGGTCCCCAAATGCACATGCCGTTATCCGACAGAAAAAAATAATTTCAAATAATTCACAAAATAGCTGTCTCTTCGTTAAAGAAACAGCAAGAACAAAGCTCAGTTTAAAGTACATTTATGGATTTATTAATAAAGTATCTATAAATGAAACAATCGAAATTCGCCGCGCCTGTAATTACAGTAACACTCTGAAAAATCTTGCGCAGCCACATATTTGAGGACACGTTCCTAAATCGGAGCATATCCCTAAGTGAACCGCTAATCCATGTGAACCGCTAAAACCGATATTCACCGACACAGCGATAAATCTGCACGATCTCCAAATCAGTGCGCACCCCAAACCAGCTGACTCCCCCACATGCACATTCGAGTATCCCAGAGCAGGAGTCATGTCGACAATTCCAAAAATGCAGGCCTCCGCCATAGAATAATGTCTGCAAGTTCAAATTGCACTGATTTTGACAGTACCTATAAATGAATTAAATTTGAGATACCTCACAAAGCCAAATCCGCAGTCACCACAACTCTGACAATCCCGAAACCGGTAAACATCCCCACATCAGTGTGGGGTACATCACTAAATCTGTTCGCATCCCCAAGTGTCCACCCCTGTATTTACAGACATCGCCTTAAATGTGCGCAGTCCCCAAGGCAGTGCCCACCTCAGACACGCTCACACTCGCACATACTAACAGATTATTTCAGAGCAGGACGAAAACCGTTCAGAAAATTGTTGTCAAAATCCACAGTCACCCTGAAATTTGTTTGCAGCTCCCAATCAGCCGACGCACCTATGTCTAGATCTAATCCCAAATTGTTGCGCACCCGCTTGTTCCTAAACACATCCCGAAATCCGTGCACTTCCCCTAATCCATGTGCAGCACCATCCCCGTCGCACCACAAAGTCTACCGACTCCCCAAAATTGTGTGTAACCCTAAATCCAAGTGTATCCTCAAATCTCCGTACATCTCAAATAAGTGCGCCCCCACGATTCAGTACGCTCCACAAACCCGCTGGCAATGCAATATGTACAGTGTATCCCAGAGAGATAACAGCAAGAATACTGTTGAGAGTTCTATATTGATGTATCTATAAATGAAACAAACTTGAGAAACGTCACAAATTCAAGTCGGCAGATTCCACAAATTTGTGCGAACGCCGAAATCAATCCTCAATTCACTGTGCATCGCAAACCAGCTGATACCTGCATTAGCATCCCAGAGTATCCCACAGCAAGAGTAATTTCAAACAGTTCACAAAATGGCTGCCTCCAGAATTCCTTATAACAAACAGCACAGCCAGAGCTCCATTGATCACCTGATCTATCAGCACGGCGTTTCAAATCTTCATCTCGTGTCCCTGTCAGTCTCGACAGTCTCTATCTCCTGCCCTGTTGATATTTTAACCTGGGTCATGCGGACTTGTCACTGGAACTGCCTGTAGTGTTCTTATTTGTGACGTGACACATCGAACACTACAATCCATGTCTATCAAAACCTCCTGTCATTAGCGACCTCATTCATTTGAACTCTTTCACGTGTACGATAGATGAAGATTTTAACTCACAACAAAGAAGTTTGCTGTCAATCAGTAATACTGCTCCCCTTTCCTTTCCGGGTTCACGGCAATTCTGATATTATAACGAATTTGCAGAGTGTCGGTGCATTTGGACACTTGGCGTATCTCAGGAATGTTTCATTTCTAGATACTTTATTAATAAATGTATTAATGCACTTTAAACTGAAATTTAAACTGTTTTTTTAACGAGGAGACAACTATTTTTTGAACTATTTGAGATTAGGTACGATCACAGATATGGGGGTGTCGTTGGAGTTGAGGTCGTGGCGAATCTCACGATTGATTCGGAAACTCACTTTCTTCCCGGACGTCTCAGTAAACGGCTCCTTCGCCCTCGCCGGCAGTCTCCAACTCAGCGCCGAGAAACCCACAATTCTCCAGCCTGGTACGTCTGGGGTTTACACGCTCGGTCCCGCCAGTCCGTGAGATCGGGATGTCCCGCCCACCCAGGCCTCAGCATTTGTCTAAATGCTCTGTGTTTTGCTGCCCTGTTACAGCTCGTCACACGAGACAACAAATTCACACGGTACGCAAATAAAAGTAGTTTATTTAGAGCTGAAGCATTACTGAATGTGCACAGGCTGGAGCACAAAACCTCCAAAACCCGTACTCATCGATCCGCAGCAGACTCTCCAGGTAGTCTCCACCGAATCACGGTCCCCAACGGATCGGCTCCTACGACCTGTCCTTTCCGGACTTTTGGCCGGGAAGTAACCAGTTAACCGATGGACATTTACGTTCGAGTGCAGGATTCAATATCGAAAGCGGTATGCCGGGTGACGAGAGCGGGACTATAATTGAAAAAAATAAATGAAAACAAAGGGAAAGGCGAGTTTAATAATTGCTAGGAGATGGTTGTCGTGGGCTGGGTGAGCGGGACTATAATTGAAAAAAATAAATGAAAACAAAGGGAAAGGCGAGTTTAATAATTGCTAGGAGATGGTTGTCGTGGGCTGGGTGACGAGAGTTCCGGAGCTGTGTCTCCCATAGGTTCGGAACCATAGAAACACAGTACGTTACAGAACAGAAACAGGCCTTTTAGCCCTTCTTGGCTGTGCCTAGTCCTACTGACCTGCAAATGGAACGTACCGCTCCATACCCCCTCATCCATGTACCTGTACAAGTTTGTCTTAAATGTTAAAAGTGAGCCCGCATGTACCACATATTTTGCCAGCTCATTCCACACTCCCACCACTCCCTGTGTGAAAGATCACCCCCCCCCCCAATGTTCCCTTTAAACGTTGCCCCCTTCACCCTTAGCCCATGTCCTCTGTTTTCTTTTCTCCCCTAGCCTCAGTGGAAAATACCTGCTTGCATTCACTCTATCTATACCCATCATAATTTTATATACCTCTACCAATTCTCCCCTCATTTTTCTACGCTCCAGGGAATAAAGTCCTAACCTATTCAAACTTTCTTTGTAACTCAGTTTCTCAAGTCCTGGCAACATCCTTGTAAACCTTCTTTGCACTCTTTCAACCTTATTAATATTCTTCCTGTAATTCGGTGACCCAAAACTGCACACAATACTCCAAACTTGGCAACAATGCCTTATACAACCTCACCATTACATTCCAACTCTGATACTCAATAGCTTGATTTATAAAGGCCAATGTACCAAAAGCTCTCTTTACGACCCTATCTACCTGTGACGCCACTTTTCGGGAATTATGTATCTATATTCCCAGATCCCTCTATTCTACTAAACTGCTCAGTGTCCTACCATTTACCTTGTATGTTCTGTCTCGGTTTGTTCTTCCAAAGTGCAATACGTCACACATGTCTGCGTTAAAGTCCATCTGCCATTTTCAGCCCAAGTTTCCAGCTGGTCCAAATCCCTCTGCAAGCTCTGATAACCTTCCTCACTGGCGACTACCCCCCCCCCCAGTCTTTGTACCATCAGCAAATTTGCTGATCCAATTTACCACATTATCATGATGACAAATAACAATGGACCCATCACTGATCTCAGTGGCACACCACTAGTCACAGGCCTCCACTCAGAGTAGTAATCCTCTATTGCCACTCTCTGGCTTCTTCCATTGAGACAATGTCTAATCCATTTTGCTACCTCTCGATGTACACCTAGCGACTGTATCTTCCTAACTGACTTCTCATGCGGACCTTGTCAAAGGCCTTACTGAAGTCCATGTAGTGAACATCCACTGCCTGCCCTTCATCCACTTTCCTGGTAACCTCCTCGAAAAACTCTAATAGATTGATTATACATGACCTACCACGCATAAAGCCGTGTTGCCTCTGCCTAATAAGTCCCTGTATAACCAAATATTTGTAGATCCTATCTCTTAGTACTCTTTCCAATAATTTACATAGCAATGGCGTCAAATTTACCGGCCAATAAATTTCAGGATTACTTTTAGAGCCTTTTTAAACTAACGGAACAACATGAGCTATCCTCTAATCCTCCAGTACCTCACCCGCAGATACCGACATTTTAAATATATCTGCCAGGTCCCCTGCAATTTCAACACCAGTCTTCATCAAAGTCCGAGGGAATACTCTGTCAGGACCTGGGGATTTATCTACTCTGGTTAGCCTTAAGATACCAAGCACTTCCTCCTCAATTTCCTATCATCCAATCTCCAACCTCCATGACCTCACTACTTGTTTGCCTTATTTCCATAGACTCCATGCCAGTTACCTTAGTAACTACAGATGCAAAAAAGAACATTTAAGATCTCCCTATTTTTTTTGTTCCATACATAGCCGACGATTCTGCTTATCCAGAGGACCAATTGTATCCCTTACTCTCCTTTTGCTCTTAATATAACTGTAGAAGCTCTTTGGATTATCCTTCATCTTGACTGCCAAAGCAACCTCATCTCTTCTTTTGGCCTTACTAATTTCTTTCTTAAGTATTTTTTTTTGCAATTTTTTACTCCTCAAGCACCTTATTTGTTTGCTGTTGCCTATAGATGACATACATCTCTCTCTTTTCTTTATCAGAGTTCCAATATCTCTTGAGAACCAAGGTTCCTTATTCTTATTCACTTTGCTGTTAATCCTAACAGGAATATACAAACTCTGCACTCTCAAAACTTCTCCTTTGAAGGTCTCCCACTTACCAATCACATCCTTGCCAGAGAACAACCTGTCCCAATCCTCGATTTTTAGATCCTTTCTCATTTCTTCAAATTTGGCTTTTTTTTTCTCAGTTTAGAAACTCAAACTGAGGACCAGATCTATCTTTATCCATGATCAACTTGAAACTAATGTTATTATGATCACTGGAACTAAAGTGTTCCCCTACACATATTTCCATCACCTGTCCTAACTCGTTTCCTAAAAGGAGATCTAATATTGCATCCTCTCTAGTTGGTACCTCTATCTATTGGTTTAGAAAAAAATTCCTGAAAAATTTTTACAAACTCTAACCCGTCTAGAGCTTTAACCGTATGGGAGTCCCAATAAAAATGTGGAAAAATAGAAACCCCTACTATCACAATTTTATGTTCCTGCAGTTGTCCACCATCTCTCTGCAGATTTGCTCCTCCAATTCTGGCATACTGTTTGGTGGTCTATAATACAACCCTATTAGTGTTGTCATACATTTCCTGTTGTTCGGCACCACACATATGTGACCAGCCCTCTAATCTGTCCTGCCTGTGTGCTGCTGTGACATTTTCCTGACTAGCAATGCCCCCCTACCCGTCTTTCCTCTGCCTCTAACACGTCTGAAACATCCGAACCCTGGAGCATTAAGCTGCCAATTCTACCCCTCCTGTTCGCCCAGTTTTATTCCCCCCTCTGGCACATTGTCCGGTGACAGTCAGTTATTCAGTGTCAAGATGGGAAACAGTGCGACCGCCTATGAAAAAAACTCAATATAAATTATTTATTAATCAGTTGAATAATTGACAAGAGCGGAAATATTGCAGCGCTGATGAACTGGTCTCTGAACTTGGACTGAGTTACCCCATAAATAAACGTGTTTGTGCAGCAACTTAACGCCAACAACAAATATCCCGATTGTTCAAATATATATTCCGAATTATTGTAATTATTCTGATCCAATCCGGAAATCATATAATAAGTGAATTCGCCAACAGTCACCGACCACAGGATGATGAAGCTTCCGGAGATGGTGAGAAGTAAGATCACAGACCTCCTCCTGCTCTCCATCTCCGGGTCACTGCGGTTCTGCGCCTTGTTCTGACCCCTCAGCCCCTTACGGACGCGACTTGTCACTAAAATGTGTCTGACTGTCAGAGCGTTGAACAGGAGTATTAACACGAACGGGAGTAACGGCGTAAGGACGGTAGAAAGCCAGTCATATCCCACCCACCCGGGATCCGTATAGTAGCCCGGCTTTGGAATACAGTCCCAGGGTATATTGTCAATCACTTTCACAGGTTGGTATACAAAGAAGTAGGGTACATTTTTAAAGCAGAACAAAACGCCAGTTGTTGTCAGGACCACAGCCGCAGTTTTCCCGGTGCAATACTTTTCTTTCCACTTCTGGAAACAGATGGCGACAAACCGATCAAATGTAAAAGTGACGGTGAACCAGACAGAACAGTCAGTGGCTGCAGCTGTCAGGGCAAAGATCACACTGCACACGGGGGTGATGTCCAGGAATGTTCCTGGGAAGTAATAATAACTGATCCGCCACAGTATAACCCGAGATATAATGGTTAGTAGATCCGCCGTTGCCATGGCCACCAGGTAGCGAGTGGTGCAGGTAGAGAGGCCGCACTTTCCCCGGGACAGGATCACAATCGCCACTAAATTCACTGCAGGAACAGCAAAAAAATTAAAATGTGAATTACTGCCTCACCGTTCCGTCAGTCTGAAGCCACAGATAAGCTGGAAATTGAGCACATTACAACTTCGCAGACAACTCATTTCTGGAAGTTTTCAAATGTAAAACGGCGCGGTTCTCGGTACTGGAAGAGGAGCAGTGTTTGGAAAGAAGGCATTGTCAATTGATTGCCGAGAGGGCTTTGGAGAAATTAATGTAAATCTTCAGCAATCAGGTTTTCGAGTGACACGTGGAGCCTGGCTACCAGGGCAAATTTCCCAGCGATGATGGTTGCCGCGTTACTGTCACCTATCGTCTGTCACTCTCCGGATACAGCGTTCCCGCTCCCTCCCCCTCTGCCCACTTACACAGTCCAAAGCAAATTTACAGCCACCCGTCGCATGTCCTCGTCCCCTCTTAGATTTCCGTTCGTCACCCGCCCGCAGGGGCCCCGCTTGCCTCGCTTCTTTTAAATTCTGTAGCTACTCCTTCCCGGGGTCCTTCACACCAGGTCAAAGTGTCCGACCAGAAAGTTCCTATTCCCCATTTTAATAATTTTGCCTGATCCATTGAATGCCTGAGGTATCTTGTACGTTAGTGCTTTGAACATCCAATACATAAAGAAAAAAAGGAATAACATAAGCACTTCAGAAACATTGTCCTCCTTCAGGCTGATGTGTAAAGTCTGGATACCCCTGTGCATTTCTCACTGTCGCGATTCTGTCACCGATGTACTGACACTCTCCTCATACAGCGAAGCACCGCCTATCCGCCTCTGTCCATTAGAAAAGCAGATTTATCCCCCCACACCCCCGTTGGCATGTCTTGTCATGAGTTGCTCCAAACTGCTACAGGATTTTTCCAAATACTTCAAACCTCATTGTTCCTGAGCGGAGTATCGCAGGGACCTTACCCCGGCTGAGCTCCATCAGACGTCGCTATGTTGTCCCTTCACTCCCTCTTCACTTCACGGATAACAGGGCATAAAACAAATCCTGCTACTCGAGACCTACACAGAACTTTTTCTTTAATCTTTCGAAACTCTGGATGTTTGAGACTGACAAGTGATGTCTGCGTTTCTTCCCGAAATCTCAGCTGCAATTCTCTTCTCGCATTCCCTTCAAACTTGCATCGATTTCTAAAGCACAGATCAGTAGCTTTAAATTTGAAATTGAAGTATGCTACAGTATTGATACGGAGTTACACCAATAGTCTCTAAAGGTGTCCAGCGCTCCGGGGTATCGGAATTTACTTTAGCAGACGCTTTTCATTGATAAATCAAAACGGCCCGCCATGAACCCACAAAATGAATTCGTCTCCGCGATCTTCCGCTCGACATCTGTTTCAGCTGTCGATCTATTTTCGGCCGAGTCCACGGATCAAACTGCAAACAAAAACTTTCGACCGAACACGGAGCGTTGCCACAATGTCTCCACCGCACTCGTAACCGCATAACAACCGAACTAGTCTAATGAACGCGATGTCACAGCGGCAAATGTTACTTCGCCCATGTTCTTACCAGGAACACCGATAACGGCAATGATCATGTACCATATCTTTCTCACATGGTAAAATGTTTCAATCATGCTGTATGAGATTCACCCTGTCTTCCAGCTGCCCGCGATCTCGCTGAAGAAACTCTGAGCTGATGAATCTCCACGGTCATTCACTTATACTCGCTCCAGCACCTTGAATATTCAGATCCACACAAGGCTGACGTGTCTTCCAAAAGCTGGGGTAAAAATAAACACGATGTCATTCAAGTCAAATCCCAATTGTGATGAGGTAAGGCACTAAATTGTAAAACTTCAATGTACAAATCTAAATTGTTAAATTGTACTGAAAGCAGGGAAACTGTTGATCATATTGATTAACACTTTCTCGAGCACCTGAGCTCTATCCACAAAAATGCGGGACTGCACAGTGCCAGACATTCTCAATACATTTACCCACTCCGTTTCCGACATGTTTGTCCATGGCCTCATCTTGGGACATTATGAGGCCACTTTTAGTTTGAATAAGTAACACCTCATTCCGTCTAGTTATCCTCTAATCGAAAGGCACCAACATCGATTCATCTGATATGCTTCCCTACTTCATTCCTTCTTCCTCATTTCGCCACTTTGGCATCTTCTCTCATCTCCTCTCCTGCAAGCCTTCATATTCTGGTAACTTCTACTTTCTTTTCAAGCTCTGATGAAAGACCATGGTCGAAAACGTAGACTGTTTATTCATTGTCATGGATGTTGTTTGACCGACTGAGGATCATTATTGAGTCTCCCATCCCATCACACACCAGTTCACTGCGCGAATTATCATCATCCATTCAACCATTAATATCCTCATTCAAATCCCAACCTTCTCTCCCTCTGCACAGAGATTCCCATGCCATCATTTCAAACCCATTCTAACCTAGCTCCACACTTCGAGTATTATCTCCCTTCCCTCAAAACACCCATCAACCCACCAATGAGTATCGTTATACCTAGCCCTTCCTTCGGAAAACTTAATTGCGCCGTCTATTCCCACTTGTACACCCACTAATACCTCACCCTGCACCATGTCACCTCCTCACACTAGACCTGAATTAATACCCGAACAAACAGAATTCCAAATTCCGCTTTATCCACTTACCTTTGTATACTTCACCTAGTGTAATTCCATAACATCCTTCCCACACGACCCTTAATGCTGTACCCAATATAATCCTTTTCGCTTCTCTCTCAACCCACCCACTAATATTCCACCGTCTAATCAAACTCTCGGATTCATCTACACGCCCATTAATGCAATAATTAATATAATCCCACTTTCCTTTGTAGTAGCGATGAACGTAATATTTCACATCATTCTGCACCGTGAATGACACCAGCAGTATGGAAGAAGGTTGCGACTGCTATTGATGGAAGTGAGTGTAGTTGCTATTGCTAAGGAGAAGATGTTTGAGAGGCTGAAATACGGGAAGTTAGAAGCACTAATCAGCTGGACCAGCTGGAGGAGACCAGAATGTTCTGTCTGGTTCACTGCAACATTGATATCTGATCAGTTTGTCGCCATCTGTTGCCAGATGCAAAGTATTTGCACCGGGGAAACTGGGGCTGTGGATATGACAACAGCCTGCGCTTTCTGAAAGACGTGGCTGAGGGCGGCATTAGCGGTGAACTTTGAATAAACATTGTGATTCGGAAGAGTCCGGAAGAGTAAGAGTATCAAATGTTAATACACACCACTCTGAGAAGAGAGGTGGGCAAACGACAGGAAACTATATGCTGGATAGCCTGACCTCACTCGTTGGAAAGATGTAGGACTCCATTATTAATTATGAGGTTTCTCGTATATGGCGAGTAATGATAATATAGGGCGGATTTTACCGTGGTTTCCTAAAGGGGATGTGTAGATTTGTAAATCTGTTGGAATTTTTTCAGGAAATCAAAAGGCAGATTCCATACAGGAGAGTCAGTGGATGTTGTTTATTTGGAATTTCAGAAGGCCTTTGACAATGTGCCGCGCTTAAGGCTTCTAAACAGGATAAAACGCCCTTAATACAAAAATATGTGATGGATGGAAGACTGGCTGAATGGCAGAATGCAAGAAGTGGGACGAAACGGAGCTGATTAGTGGTGTTCGGCAGGCGTCGGCTTTGGGGCCGCTTCTGTTTGTTTTCAGAGAAGGGAAGGTCAACAAATAAAATCTCCCATGCAGCGGGCGGTCAAATTGTGATTTATTCAACTATGGATTCAGTCATGGTGTTTTCTGAAGAAACTTTCACATTTCTTTCACGTAGATGCTTAGTCACTCTTCGGGCCAGCTATTCAATTCTCCTTCCCAACCTGCTTCCAGATTGAGTGTTTGTCTCTCTGAAAGAGGAGGCAATCATTCTTCAGGAAAGTCTTCATTCTCATCCGACATTTCTGATATTCAAATCCGCGAGCTGACTCTTTAGGGCCCCCTGGCGCTAGCCGAATGTCAGTACACGGTGGGGAAATTCCGACGCTGTCAGTTTGAACCTCCTCTCGAGCACGTGTGGTTTAGATGGTTGTCCCAGATATGAGGGTCGACTCTCTTCACCGCCAAACCATATTCGATATTGAATCCCGCACGCCAACGTAAATGCTCATTGTTTAACAGGCCAACAAAGCCGTTACTTCCCGGTGGGAAAGCTGGAGAGAATAGGGCGTATGATTTGATCCGGAGGGGACCGTGATTCGGTGGAGACAGCGTGATGGAGTCTGCTGCAGATCGGTTTTGGGCTCCAACTTGTGCACTTTAAGTGCACTTCTGCTCATAAATAAACTTCTTTTAATTGTATGCCGTGATAATCTGTTATTTCCTGTGATGCGCTGTTACAGGGCAGCAAAACACAGTGTTCAGACAAACCCGGGCTTCGGTGGGCGAGATATCCGGATCTCGCGGATTGGCGGGACCGAGTGTGTAAACTCCAGACGGACCAACTTGGAGAATGGCGGGTTTCGCGGCGCTGAGTTGGAGACAGCCAGCGAGGGCGAAGGAGCCGTTTCCTGAGACGCCTGTGAAGAAAGGGGGTTTCCGAATCAATCCTGAGATTCGCCACGACTCCAACTCCAACGGCACCCCCAAGCAATGTGAAACCCCATATCTGTAGTCGTCCCTGTATTTAAAGACACACCTGCATACATCCCCAAATCCCTGTACAGCTGCAAACGTGCTGAGATCCCCAAATGCACATGCCGTTATCCGACAGAAAAAAAAATAATTTCAAATAATTCACAAAATAGCTGCCTCTTCGTTAAAGAAACAGCAAGAACAAAGCTCAGTTTAAAGTACATTTATAGATTTATTAATAAAGTATCTATAAATGAAACAATCGAAATTCGCCGCGCCTGTAATTACAGTAACACTCTGAAAAATCCTGCGCAGCCACATATTTGAGGACACGTTCCTAAATCAGAGCATATCCCTAAGTGAACCGCTAATCCATGTGAACCGCTAAAACCGATATTCACCGACACAGCGATAAATCTGCACGATCTCCAAATCAGTGCGCACCCTAAACCAGCTGACTCCCCCACATGCACATTCGAGTATCCCAGAGCAGGAGTCATGTCGACAATTCCAAAAATGCAGGCCTCCGCCATAGAATAATGACTGCAAGTTCAAATTGCACTGATTTTGACAGTATCTATAAATGAATTAAATTTGAGATACCTCACAAAGCCAAATCCGCAGTCACCACAACTCTGACAATCCTGAAACCGGTAAACATCCCCACATCAGTGTGGGGTACATCACTAAATCTGTTCGCATCCCCAAGTGTCCACCCCAGTATTTACTGACATCTCCTTAAATGTGCGCAGTCTCCAAGGTAGTGCCCACCTCAGACACGCTCACACTCGCACATACTAACAGATTATTTCAGAGCAGGACTAAAACCGTTCAGAAAATTGTTGTCAAAATCCACATTCACCCTGAAATTTGTTTGCAGCTCCCAATCAGCCTACGCACCTATGTCTAGATCTGATCCCAAATTGGTGCGCACCCGCTTGTTCCTACACACATCGCTAAATCCGTGCACTTCCCCTAATCCATGTGCAGCACCATCCCCGTCGCACCACAAAATTTACCGACTCCACAAAATTGTGTGTAACCCTAAATCCAAATGTATCCTCAACTCTACGTACAACTCAAACAAGTGCGCACCCACGAGTCAGTACGCCCCGCAAACCCGCTGGCAATGCAATATGTACAGTGTATCCCAGAGAGATAACAGCAAGAATACTGTTGAGAGTTCTATATTGATGTATCTATAAATGAAACAAACTTGAGAAACGTCACAAATCCAAGTCGGCAGATTCCACATATGGCTGGAGTTGGTGGAGGTGGGACAGGTCCTTAATGCGGACTTTACTTCAATTTTCAACAGTAAGAGCGATCCTAACATTTGGGAGGATAGTTCTAAACGGGCTGATGTGCAAAAATAGGAGGAGGATGTAAAAAAGTGGATGTACAGGAACTTTTGAAAAACATTCGGATAGTTAAGTCCTCTTGTGTTGTTGCGAGAAACCCTAGGTTTCTGTGGGAAGCGGAGGAAGAAATTTCTGCACACTTGGCGATTAACTTTGCGTTATCACTGCTGCATTTGTAGTATAGGGGACCTAATTCAGTGACGGGCAAATTATTGGAGAAGTTTCTTAGAAACCGAATTTGCAAGGTTTGGGAGAACCTGATTTCGGAGAATCAGAATGTCTTTGGGAGAGGCAGGTCATAGCTCACTGCCTGGTTCAATTCTGTGAGGATGTGACAAAACACATCGGTAAAGGTAGAAAAGTTTATCTGGTATAAATAGATTTTAATAAGGCATTTGATAGGTTAACCATGGTAGGACCGTTCATAACGTCAGAAGGTTTGGTATCCAGGGAGAGTTGGCTGGTTCATACAGGGCTGACGCCCACAGAAGGCAGACTAGTTGTGGATGGAGCGTTTTCTCCCTGGATGTCGGTGACCAGCGGAGTCCTACAGTGATCAGTTTGAGACCCCCTGCTTTTCTGTTTTTATGAATGATTTGGATGAGGAGATGGAAGGGTGGGTTATTGTATTTGTAATGATGTGGAGTTTGGTGCAATTATGGACAGTATAGAAGATTGTCGCAGATTACAACAGGACAGTGTCAGGACGCAGAGCAGCGCTGAGAAGTTACAGATGGATTTCAACCCGAATGTTATGAAGTGATTCACTTTGGGAGAATGGATTTGAAGGCAGAGGGATTACTTGCTCGAGTCAACCGAAGGACGCACATTAGTACGAGTTCCACAATGGAAACAGAGTGATGGAACTTTCTCCAATAAGCCGAGGTCCGCTCATCGGTACGAGAACCACAATCGGGACGGAGCGGTGCACTGCAGGAGCAGAAGGAAGTGTGATTGACAGGTGAGCTTGACCACATCCACTGTTCTGCACATACTCATAGTGACGATTGCCTTCTGAAAACTGTTGAACTCTGCTTTTTTTCTCCTAGGAGCGACGGAGGATGACAGGTGACCTGATGGAGGTGTACAGGGTGATGAGAGGCATTGATCATGTGGATAGTTAGAGGCTTTTTCCCAGGTCGGAAATGGTTGCCAGAAGAGGACACAGGGTGGTGGGGAGTAGGTACAGATGAGATGACAGGGGTAAGTTTTCTACGCAGGGTGTGATGAGTGCGTGGAATGGGCTGCCAACAACGATGGTGGAGGCGGACACGATAGGGTCTTTTGAGAGTCTTTTGGATAGGTACATGGAGCTTAGAAAAACAGAGGGCTATGGATAACGCTAGTAATTTCTGAGGTAGGGATATGTTCGGCACAAATTTGTGGTCTTTGTTTCTATGTTTGTATGAAAGACAATATACCCGAAAGCAAATCAGGAGAAAGACAGACAACTTCGTACCAAATAATAGAACAACCCGAAATCCTGCGGATGTTCACAGATTTTACTTGTTACTTTTGTTCAAACAGAATGGATGGCGAAATATTGGTAGAATTGTGGCTGGTTTAAGAATATCGTTAAAATTAAACAGACTGCATCGCAGGTTCACGGGTATGTGGTGGTCAAGTCATTGACTGGCAGAGGTCAGGTTCCTTCCAAAAGGCCCATGTGTGCGCTGGAAAACATTGTTCTTCAAACTGTCCACAGCCCTCGCTAATTTCCCAGGTCACGTTCCCTTTTTGATCACAGGTCTCTGGAATATCGCTGTGGATCCTTTCCAGTGTTTGATGTGAAGTTTTAAGTGAAGTGTTATTGTAATACATGTCAGCTGACATTGTCAATTCCATCACTCACACCGCCCGGAATGACTGAAACAAACGAAAGAAAAGAATGAACGAATGTTTCCCTTTAATAAAGAAGTGTTCTCCATTTCACCCGCCAGAACAAACTCCTTCCCTCAATTTCAGAAGCGAATGTGCACGGTCAAATATTACAAAATAAATCGACTTCAATATGAATGTCTGTTTTAAAGCACAAATTTAATAATTTGCTGAAGCCTGGTATCATGGAAAATAACATGGAAAATTCACATCATATTTTGTTTTAAAGTAAATAGATTACAATATCCCTTGAGGAGACAAATTCATGATACGGGGACAGAGTGAGTAAAAATAGTTTAACGTAATTGTTTGTGCAGCTGGTTGTCACTAATGTCCCTGACGTGACTGCCACGCTAATTGTCTCAGTGGAATTGCTCTCACCTCAATAAAAGTCTGTTACACCGACCAGCAGTCCATCTGAGCAGCTGAAACCTTCTGCATAACTGAACGCTGCTTCTACAGAATATGGGATATTCGGCGATTTACTACATCGCGGCCATTTTCTATCCCACACTTGTAGCGGTTGGTGTCCCCGGTAAGATGCCGGAGCTGGTTACTTTATGTCTGGTGCCGTCGTTTCTCTGCTGCGGTATCCGCACCGATACTGAGCACAGATGCTATTATCGGCGTCTTTCCGGAATGGAGGATTCGGGCATCTGGTTGTTTTATATCCATTTTCCATACTAGGATCACAGTGTTTTCATCTTCTGACAATTACGTTCGTGCCGATAATATCACTGTTTCACAATTTCACCTCGCTAGGCTTTCTGAAGTGATGCTGGTCTCTGCTTTTCCAGGTCCGAGTCTCTATCAGTGCAGACACTTCGATCTTATAACACCGTGGCAGCTTATTTAAATGACGGTCCAGTCTATTTTCGACAAGTAGGTCTGTTCTTCTGTAAGTCAGTAAATGAGCACTTGTGTTTTATATCTCCTTGATGTCACTTAGTCACGGCTACAAACAATCCCGTCAGCTCTTTCACCTCTAATAACGGAAATGGTGTGTTTACAGGAGGATCGACTGCTCACCGGTACGTGAGTCGTGGAACTCGGATGCCTCGCTCTAAACTGTGGGCAGGTCGCCAATCCACTGACACTCACATCCGTCATTGTCCTCCAGCCGGAGTGCAGCGACCGAGACCGCACACACTGGATTCCCGCTTTCCACTTCCAAACAGCCCATACCCTGCATAGCATCGGTTAAATGGGGGCATGCAGGGAACTGACCATATTTCTGTTTTGCTTCCAAATTTCTTGCAGTTAATTTAACGGCGATTGTGATCCTTTCTCGGGGAAAATGCGGACTCTCCAAATGCATCACCCGTTACCTGGTTGGAATGGCAACAGCGGATCTGATGGTGGTTATCGTTGTTGCTTTAGTGGATCAGACCAACAATATCCACATTTATTCCAGATCCCTGCTCATCACTCCGGTATGTGCTCTGACACTTGTATTTCGGGTTGTAACGACGGACTGTTCTGTTTGGTTCACGGTCAGTTTTACCTTCGATCGCTTCATCGCAATATGCTGCCGAAAGCTGCGGGAGCGATACTGCACTGAGAGAACAGCAACGGTGGTTATGGTGATCGTGGTTATAGTGAGCTGAGGGAGAGGTGCTCCGTTTTACTTTGCCCTTGAACCTTACGTCATCATTGACAACACGCCGTGGCGGTGCACAGCTACATATGAATACACTACTTCACCAGTGTGGAGAGGATACCAATTACTGGACAGTATTTTAACACTATTGCTACCAATCATCTTAATCCTGGTGTTTAACGGGTTAACCGTAAGACATATCGTTGTGGCAAATAGAGTCCGCAGAAGGCTTTTGCATGGCACCGACATTCAGAAAGATGCCGAGGTGGAAAAACGCAGAAAATCGATGATTTTGCTGTTTTCTATATCAGCTAATTTCATATTATTTTGGATGCCCCATGTAGCCCATACCCTCAACTGGCAAAAGCAAAACTATTTTTACCAGGACAGATATTTGAGTTCCCCGGTATACATCCTACAACAATTTGGGTTCTTGTTGCAAATTCTCAGCATGTGCACCAATACTTGTATCTATACACTGACACAGAGGAAATTCAGAGAAGAGCTAAGGAATGGAATGAAGTATGTGTTTACATTAAATGGCCATCTGTGTAGATAGCGCCCACGTCTAATGGTAATTCAGCGGAGTTTTCAAATAAAGCATTTTAAAAAGAAAAGTTTTGGCAAATATGACATAAATTCAAACAATCATATACCTCTTCATCCAGAAATTGCAGAAATGGTGGAAGACAGCTGACTTCATACAGCTCAGGTAGATAGCAATACAAACGCTCAATGCTGCTGGCGTGATTGTTACATCGGTTGAAGTATATTCCAAACTGTCACAGACAATCGACTGTCACAAGGGCAGGGGTGGCTTGAGGGCTTTCCTGGTTTCAGATGTTTAAAAATGGACAGGGTCGGGTAACAGAGTGGAAAGGGAATGCGATGGGAAACCAGGGATAGTATCGCAGATGCAGAATGTATGGACCACGTGGAGCGTTTACTAATTAATAGATAGTGCGACTAACACACAAACAAGAAGCTGATCACCCCGTTTGGAGTATTCTATGGAGCCGCCCAACAGATCAACCAAATAAGTGCTCCGGGAACGGTGAAGAACTGATCGGAAGCCAATATTTGACATCGGCCATGTTAACGGCAAGGGTAACAGAAACTTCCAAAATATTCTCTGGCACTTGCCCAGAGTAAATGGTCTAGGCGTGGCATAATTTTTTTGGTTGTGTCCAGTAACTATTCGTGTCACTACATGAATATAGGCAGACTAGCGAACAGTCCATACCGGACCTAATATTAGAAAAGGAAACGGATCAGGTGACGGAGCTCTCGGTGGGTCTGCATTTCAGCGCACTTGGGCAGATCTTCCCTCTATTTACCTTGCACCATGGAGAGGACCAGGGAGCACGGAATGTGTTTAATTGGAAGGCTGAGAATTATGGTGCTACCTGTCATGAACTTGGGGACGAACATTGCGAGATGATGTACTCAGAGAAATGCGCAACAGATATGCGGAGATTGTTTTGGGAGCAGTGACATGGGGTTCAGTAAGGGCTTGTCTCACTGTCGCAGCGCAAGGACAATAGTATAAGGTAACCCTGGGTGACAATGAAGTTGGAACAACTCGTCAAGGGGAAGAAAGAAAGGTACTTAAGTTTTAGGGAGAAAGGGTCAGGTAGGATTATGGAAGGTCAAAATGCAGACAGCAGAGAATTTAATAAAATAAATAAAAGTTAGAAGTTAGTAGGGGACTGGAGATGTCCTTGGCGAGTTGCACTGTGAGGAACAGGAGGAGACTGGAGAGACTGTGGGCAGATCAGAAGTAAAAGAGGAAAACTTGTGTCTGGAGTCCAGGGACGGGGTGAAGCTCTTCACTGAACATATTGATCACTGTGAACACAGCGTCAAAAGGCAGATAATGCTCTAACATGCCGACGCGAGAAAGAGGATGTGCTGGAAACTTGGAAAATATTATGACAGATTATTCCCTGGTGCCGGAAGGGATATATTCCAGGTGATTTTGGAAGGGAAACGAAGACATTGCTGAGCTTCTGGACAAGATATCTGTGTCTTCCCTGCCAACGGAAGGAAAACTAGATGATTAGAGGGTGGTAAATGTTGTTCATTTGTTGAAGGAAAATAATAGGGGTACTCCTAAAAAGTATAGTCAACTGAGTCTTTCATCAGTATTGGGTTAACAATTGAAGAGGATAATTGAAGAGGGAATTTATGAGTATTTGGAGAAACGTAGTCTGGCTACGGAGAAGGCAACATGGCTCAATGAGAGGCATGTTGTCCTATATGAGCCAGATTGAACTATTTGTAAAAGTGAAAATAAAGCAAACAGAAAAATCTGAATAGTAGATGTAGGTGTATTAATTCCGAGAGTCGGGGGCATGGGATCCAGGTAATCCTGACTGCGTTGATTTATAATTGGCTTCCTAACAGAAGGCAGATGATGTAGTAGACAGAATGTATACTGGCTGGAAGATAGCGGTCAGCCGCGTCTCGCTTGGAGTGCGGAAATTTTGGAGCATATTACAACTTTCGGACTCTGTGGTTGCAGTGTTCCGTGAAATAGAGCTGGGTGAAATAATCGCTTTAATCTCACGATAGAACAGCAGCAGGATAATTGATGGAATTTGGGCTGACGATGGAAGCAAATCGCTGAGCTATTGACTACACCGCCACGTTATCTAAGCTGACCTGTCAATTACATATTACAGGACTTATCCTACAATGACCTCCGAATATTTTTTTCCAATGGAGTCTTACATCTTAAAACCAGCATTTTAAAGGTGTTCAGAGCAGCTTCTGGTGCTCATTAAAATAACCGGCCTTTCAGAATGACAATTCAAGTACGCACCAATTTATCCCAATACCTCTGAAATATGGTTTCATCGCATCGGGTGTAAACATGCTCAAACCTCGATCCATTTAACGCTGAATCCATATGGCCAGTGTGAAATCCGTGTCTCCCACTGAACTTAATAATAAATGAAATATACAAAACGACACACACTAAAACACAGCGAGCAAAGATGTCACCCGGTCTCATACTTATCTTCCTTCAACACCATCGCAGGCAATTACAGAATACAGAACAAACAATTTCCAAAGCAAAAGGCCTCAGCGCGTATTGAAAAAAAAAACAGCTTAGGAGAGTGAGATGTGGAGAGCAGAGGCTCACATACACCAGTACTTCATAGAATTTCGGAAAGATATGCAGCCTCCGAATTTCGCATCAGTTCCTGGAAATCACTTCCAGCAAGGTAACACCTTTTTTTGTCAGGTGTATGGAGAAAAAGAAGATTAATTGAATCAACCCCCCAATACAAACAAAGGAAACACGCAACTCACATAAAGCCATTCATGGCTACAATCTTTCTCTTTCTCTTTCAACTGAGCTCACTTATGTCCAATTCTCGTGCTATATTTCAAAACTGCAATGCATTCTTGACATCTTTCCTTTCCAAAGAAATTTCCTTACATATTTATTCAGTTCTTGAAAAAACTTCTGAGGTAATTGTATTGGTAAAGCTTGAAATACATATTGCAATCTGGGAAATATATTCATTTTTACAGCATTAACTCTACCTATTAATGTTATTGGTAACATCATCCATTTATCAAGATCCTCTTTTACTTTTTTAACAATGGAAAATAGTTTTGTTTATATAATCAAGAAATTGGTGCTTTTTTACATTCTACTTGGTCTTGTTTTAAAATTCAACCTTTTTGGATAAATCTAAGACTTTTATTGGAACACATTACTGGAGTACAACTCCCACATGGTCCAGTATTATATTTATTAGGAGTCATTGAAGGGACAATACCGAAACTTAAATTGAATAAGTATCAGAAAAAAATATAAAAATTGTATTGGCATTAGCCAAAAAAGTTATCGCAGTTACTTGGAAATCTGGTTTATATTTATCAATGGATCGTTGGAATAATGAAATACATAGTTGTATTCCACTTGAAAAAATTACATACAATCTAAGAAATGAATATGATATATTTTTGAACATTTGGCTCCCATACCTACAAAAGATAGGATTCAATACATAGGTCCTTTGTAGATAAAATTATAAAGTAATTGGGGAAAGTAAAAATAAATATTAAAATTATTTTGAACTCCATGGAGCATGTGGGGATCCTCCGATATCCAGGTAATCTTTCTCTCATTTTTTTTTCTTTCTTTAGATAAGGGTTAAGGGGGGAGGGTTAAGGGGAGAGAGGAGGGTTAATATTATTTTTCTCACTATTTTATCATCACATTTATTCTTTGTAATATTCTAAAATTTAATAAATACATAAATATATTTAAAAAAGCAATGCATTCATATTTTCAAAATATCTCAGAAAATGACATACTCGTATTTGTTTAATGGTTAACAAACATCTGTAATTGGAATCATATAACACTTTTAAACCCTTTCGACTCCAAGACAAAGAAACGCAAAAGGTAACATATCGTCCACGAGATACTATTCAACACAATTAAAGCATGACGTCCCAACAACTCCAAGCCTCCAACGACCTCCAGGATTTCTGACCTCCAATTTCTGACCAAGGATAGGATTCGGATTAATTGACCCTTTGTAGTATAGAATTGGAGTTAATGATTCTCATTACCACCGCTGAAGGAACAGATTCGTTCACTGTACTGGGACCACTGTCACACCTACCTCCAACACGGAACTACTGCCTTTACTGCCTTACGTGCAGTGTCAAACGTCCTTCATCATCTCACATCTGCGATTCCTTCTTCTCATGCTGTAACCATCCACTATCTCAATCTCCGTTCTTCAGTGTGAGCAAGAACAGAGGGATCAAACAGTATCAACGAATTTCTAGATTCGTCGGTCCTGCGAGACGCTGTAGTTCTAGCCCAGATATACAGTTAGACAGCCACAGTGAGCCACTGCACAGAAACAGGGTCTTCAGCCCGTCAGGTCAGTAAGGAATTATTTAACCTGCCTACTCCCATCGACCTCACCCGGACCGTGGCAATCCACATCCCTCTGATCCGTGTACTCATCCGATCACCTCTTAAACGTTGACATCGGAACCTCAATTACCATTTGCTTTGGCAACAGTGTCTACGCTCCGACGACCGTCTGCGTGAAGAAGTTCCCCCTCATGCTTCTCTTAAACATTTCACATTTCACCCTTCACCCCTGATCTCTAGTTGTATTTTCACCCAACATCAGTGGAGAAAGCCTGCTTGCATTTACACTCTCTATACGCCTTATAATTTTGTATGCCTCTATCAAATCTCCCCTCAGTCTTCTACACCCTCGGGAATAGTGCTAACATAGGTATTCTTTCCTTTTAATTAAAAGCATTCAGTCCCGGCAATAGCCGTGTAATATTTTTCTGTATTCTTTCAAACTTATTTACATCTTTCCTGCAGGTAGCTGCAGCCAACCTCACACAATATTCCAAATTAGGCCCCAATAAACAACATCAACACAAGATCCTCACTTCTGCACTCAGTACTTTGGTCTATGAAGGCCAATGTGGGAAAAGCTTCTTTTTTACGACCCTGTGTAACTGTGACACAACTTTCATTGAATTATGGACCTGCATTCGTTTATTCTATCGTACTCCTCAGTGCCCTATTTCTCATTGTGTCAGACCAACCCTGGCTGGTCCTCCCAAAGTGCCAATTCTAACACTTGTCTGGGCTAAAACCGATCGGCCATTGTTCAGCCCATCTCTCCAGCTGGTCCAGATCCCGCCTCCTGCTCCGGTAGTATTCCTCGCTGTGGACTACACCCAGAGTGTTGGTGTCATCGGCAAAATTGCTGATCCAATTAACGGCATTATTATCGAGATCGTTTATATAGATTACAAATAACAACGGACACAGCAAAGATCCCTACGGCACCCCTCTCGTCACTGACCTCCAATCAGACAGACAACCGTCCATTACCACACTATTGCTTCCCCAACATAGCCAATGGCGAATCGATCTCACTACCTCATCGTGAAAGCCAAGCGACTGAACCTTCTCGAGCATCCTCCCATACTGAACCTTGCAAATTCCTTGCTGAATTCCCTGGAGACGGCATCCGCTGCCTTGCCGTCAACACAACTCCTGGTAACTACCTCGGAAAACTTTTTAAGTTTGGTTAGACATGACCTACTAGGGCCTGGCCATTCCTGACTATATCTAATGTTCCTGTTTGTCCGGATACTTCCCTTCATACCCCATGACCAGCGTAATCTGAACACCGAGTACAATTCCTGATTGCATAATAGTTGACGACTCCATTCTGAGCAAAACTATCACTATCATCCTGTGGCCGGAACTGACATTTATGCTCTATTGTTTTTGAATGATAGACAATAGACAATAGGTGCAGAAGTAGACCATTCGGCCCCTCGAGTCTGCACCGCCATTCTGAGATCATGGCTGATCATTCACTATCAATACCCAGTCCCTGCCTTGTCCCCATATCCCTTAATTCCCCTGTCCATCAGATACCTATCTAGCTCCTTCTTGAAAGCATCCAGAGAATTGGCCTCCACCGTCTTCCGAGGCAGTGCATTCCACACCTCCACAATCGCAATATTATCAGGCGTATTGAGAGTAGATAATTAATAATTAACTACTAAAGAATAATTAATCAACTGGACTTAAGTAGTGAGATACGGTACAAGAGATAGAGCACAGAACATAGAATATTACAGCACAGTATAACCCTTCGTGTCACGAGGTTCTTACAGGCTTTCAAATAATTCAAACTGGCCCATCCCCACTGCAACTGAATCAGAATTAGAAACAAACTTAATACTACAGGTCATCAAATTTGTTACCTTTTCGGTAGCAGTGCAATTAAGCTCCATTTCGATGGCAACTCTGTGTAGAGGGCGTGTCCTGTTGGTGGGCAACTTTAATGATGGACTCTACTGTTACAAAAATCATCCCTTATTATAATGAACAGTGAGGTACCGGGAAACTGCATTTACCAGCAAGTAAACTTTATTATTTCAACTATAATGCACGTAGATTCATACGCCATCTTCACTCCATGACTCTCCATGAACAGTCAATGAAGAGAAAGGATATTACCGGGGAAAGGAGTCGACGCCGGCCAGAGAGACGGGAGAGAGTGACTGAGGAGAAAGAGAAGGGGACAGAGACTGGTAGGTAGCGTGAGAAAGGTGAGGGTAGAGGAGTCCGGGAAGTCTAGGACTGGCGTGGAAAGAGATTTGGGGTTGAGGAAAGATGTTAAATGGGGATGGAGATCGGAGTCGGTAGTTTGGTGTGGGTAGAAAGCGAGAGGGGGATAGTCGGGAGAGAGAAACGTGGAATGGGACTTTGCAGAGACCGGGGGCCGAGAGAGTGTCTGGATAAGAAACAGATGGAGGAGGGATAGTCCAGAGGGAGGGTGAGTGGTTGGGGTAGGTTGAGGGAGAGGTCGGTGTTATGGAGAGACCGGATAGAGAGAATGAGAGAGACCAGTGGGGGATGACAGAGACTGGGGAATGTAGGGAGACGGCGGCGAGAGTCTGAAAATAGGCCGGGAGGGGGGGGGGGGAGGAAAGAGAGAGAGAGAGACGTCCGAGATTCTAGGAGAGGAGAAACAGCAGAGAGAGATGGAAACTGAGTGTGACAGCGTGGGGGCGGTTAGACGGATAAATCTATGACAGAGCTAGGGTAGAGAGATGAGGCAGAGACTTGGGACGGAGGGGAGATTCTGGGAGAGAGACCGCTGATGTAGAGGGAGATCGACGGGTTCGAGAAAGACGAGGGGGAGGGGGCCGGGAAAGTAGAGAGTTCTGGAGTGAGGAGAGATATTTGGGAATCTGAGTGAGGAGGGAGATTGGAAGAGAACTCGGAAGGGGAGACTCCGGAACGCGGCTGTGTGACAGGTAGGGCAAGAGTAACGGCAGGTAGAGAGAGAAACTTGTGGGAGGGAGAAAACAGGATTGGGGAGTCATTGGAGGGAGAATAGAGACGGGTTTAGGTACTGGTGGCCGGAGGGATTGGAGAGACGGGTGAACACAGGGAGACGGGAGATTATCGGAAGGGAAATAGACACTGGAGGTTGGGAGAGAGAGAGAGACTGGGATGAGGTAGCAAAGTGTGAGTCAGATAATGCAATCCATAATTTCACTGAACGATTAGAGGACTTCCCGACCTGCAGGGCATTCTGGGATTACAGTGCTTCTATTCTGTACACTACCTGAAACACGCAAACCGTGCCAGCTCGCTGACCTCCTCCGCCCCTCCCGCTTGACTCGAGTCCTTCCCACACTGTATCCGCGATATCACTTTCCTCAACCCGTCTCCGCGATATTCATCCTCCCTCCCCGTCTCAGTGACCACAAAACACTGCGGCTGTAACGAAAGCGCAGAGTGGTATGATGAAACTCTTATTCAGAGTCATGTTAGTAACGGAACACTCTGGGCAATTTACAGCGTGGGAGCTAGGAACCGAACCAACCCAGAGGCGAAAAATACGGACACTCGAATGCCCGCGCGAAGACAGCGCCTCGTACGTGCAAGAGGTCCAATCGATAACGGATGGTTCAACTCTATTTTGCTTCAGGATTTAAATATTGTTAAATTGATTAAAGAACCGGTTGCATTTCTCTTTTCAAAAAACTCAAAAAGAAATTTCCAGTGGACATTATGGGATAACTTTTAAGTATAGTGTTATGTGATGAACAGATCTGATGGACCATGGGGTGCAGAGTTCCCCCCCCCCCCCCGAGAAACACGACCTATTACTGTTGTTCTGCTGCTCATGAGAGAGAGCGAGAGATGGAAAACAGGCAAGGTCATCTGTGTCAGATAAGAGAGAGAGAGACTGCTGATTGAATGTATTGTGACTCTTCCTGGATTATTTTTCTTTTCGCTGAAAAGACAGTAGTTTGTTCGTTAACATTCCTCAGTGGACTGCAGGAGTGGAATGATTTGATAGACACAGTCATTCAGAATTATTGATGGATAGCTGAGACCCCGCTGGTAGGGTAAATCATGCTTGACTAATCTGTTGGAGTTTTTCGAGAATGTAACCAGGAAGTTAGACGGGGGAGATCCAGTGGATGTAGTGTACCTTAATTTTCAGAAGGCATTTCATAAGGTCCCACATAGAAGATTGGTGGGTTAAATCAAAGCTCAGGGCATCGGGGGGAAGGCATTGACATGGATAGAAAATTGGTTGGCAGATAGAAAGCAAAGGGTAGCGGTGTATGGGTGTTTCTCGGAATGGCAGGTGGTGACCAGTGGGGTGCCACAGGGCTCGGTATTGGAACCACAGCTGTTTACCATTGACGTTAACGATTTGGATGAAGGCATCGAAAATAACATCAGCAAATTTGCTGATGATACTAAGCTGGGTGACTGTGTGACATGTGATGAGGATGTTAGGAGAATTCAGGGTGACTTGGATAGGCTGGGTGAGTGGGCAGATACTTGGCAGATGGCGTTTAATGTGAATAAATGTGAGGTTATCCACTTCGGGAGTAAGAACAGGAAGGCAGATTCTTATCTGAACCGTGTAGAGTTGGGTAAGGGAGTAATACAAAGAGATCTCGGATTCCTTGTTCATCAGTCACTGAAGGTGAATGAGGAAGTGCAGCAGGCAGTGAAGAAGGCTAATGAAATGTTGGCCTTTATTACAAAGGGAATTGAGTACAAGAGCAAAGAAATCCTCTTGCATTTGTACAGGGCCCTGGTGAAACCACATCTGGAGTATTGTCTACAGTTTTGGTCTCCAGGGTTAAGGAAGGACATCCTGGCTTAGAGGAAGCGCAGTGTAGATTCACAAGATTAATTCCTGGGATGTCCGGACTGTCTTATGCAGGTAGGTTAGAGAGACCGGGCTTGTACACGCTGGAATTAAGGAGTTTGAGAGGGGATCTGATTGAAACTTATAAGATTATTAAGGGATGGACAAGATAGAGGCAGGTGATATGTTCCAGATGCTGGGAGAGTCCAGTACCAGAGGGCATGGTTTGAGAATAAGGCGTATGTCATTTAGGACAGAATTAAAGAAAAGCTTCTTCTCCCAGAGAGTTGTGGGGGTCTGGAATGCACTGCCTCCGAAGGTAGTGGAGGCCAATTCTCTGGATGCATTCAAGAAGGAGCTAGATAGGTATCTTTTGGATAGGGGAATCAAGGGATATGGGGACAAGGCAGGAACGGGGTATTGTTAGGAATTGATCAGCCATGATCTCAAAATGGCTGTGCAGGCTCGAAGGGCCGAATGGTCGACTTCTGCACCTATTGTCTATTGTCTATTGTCTAAAAGACACGTCTGGAGAGACACCCTTCAGGCACACCAGTGGACCCTGATCAGTGTGGTAAACCTCACGGGAAGTACGGGGCTGCAGAGGAAAGAACCAGGAGATCGATCAGTAAAGCTATCAGTTTTACAGCAGTGCCGGTGGGTACTTGTGTGCGTGTCCACTAATGCCAGAGTGAGGAGTCCACCACAGGAAAACGGTCTGGCTGAAGGACAGAGGGGTGATAGCCCAATGACCACAAGGGTGCAACGGAATCAAAAGCCACAGACAGGTCTGCTTGTTGCATGTTGCTGCAGCTGTTCAACTCTCTCTCTCTCTCTCTCTCTCTCTCTCTCTCTCTCTCTCTCTCTCTCTCTCTCTCTCTCTCTCTCTCTCTCCTCTCAAACGATTACAACACAACAACCATTTCTACCACAACATTCATGAACTGAATTGAACTTTATACTTTTCTATGACAAACTGATTTACCCCTAGACATCGATAGAGCTTGTTTATCATTATTCCCACACTTTGAGGTTTATTATTGCTAACCTGTGTTAGATATATATTTGCATTATTGGTATTGTTTTGCTTATATTACTAATAAATACTTTTGAATATAGTACCACCAGACTCCAACGGATTCTTCTCTCTCTACTGGTCTGACCCACAGTTACAGTGTACGTAACAATATATTCGTGCGCAAATTATTTCATACTCTGCCGGATTGGGAAAAAAAAAACGAATTAATTGTGAAATTCGTGCATTCGTTGTTAACATTGAAGACATTGATAAAAATTTCTATATCTGGAACTTTATAAAGAGAGAATTGAACTTCAGATGCAAAATAGTCTGTTATTAACATCCCCGATTAAAAATCAATTACCTAAAACGAAGAGTTATTTTAGATACATGGCGATGAATTATTTGCTAAGCAATTGATAGCTGCTTTGGCGAAACGTCAGATTAACAAAGTTCGTAGACGGGATGGTATTTTGACGGTTGATCCTGATGAAATTAATAAATCTTTTCAAGAATTTTGTACCAATTTATACCAATCAGAATTTCCTGATGATCCTACCATAATACATGAATTACCAAAGAAACTGAATATTCCGAAAGTACCAACCGATGAGCGTTTAGCATCAGCTGTACCCATTACTGAAGAGGAAATAAGGAAAGAAATTTTATCGCCGTACTCTAGTAAAGCACCTGGCCCGAATAAGTATACAGCTGAATTTTAAAAATAGTTTTCAGATTTACTTTCTCCCTGGTTACGTATTTTTTTTAAAGATGTTTCTTATTTGTAGGTAAATTATCACAATCCTTTTATGAAGCATCTATTTCTTTAACTGCTAAAAACGACAAAGATCCCACTGAATGTGCATCAGACAGAACTGTAACGTTCTTGATTGTGGATGGTAAAATCTTTTACAAAGTATTAGCGATTAGATTAGTGAAGACATTGCCACTAATTGTGTCCGAGGATCCGACAGGATTTAATAAAAATCGTTATTCACATTTAAATGTTAGGAGGTAAATGAACATTGTATACACTATTTCATCTAATACTCCAGAAGGTCTTTTTTCGCTTGACGCCGAGAAGGTGTTTGACAGACTTTAATGCAAATATTTATTTAATATACCTGAAAATTTTAATTTTAACACTAAATTTACATCTTAGGTAAAATTGAAATATCATACAGCTTTGGCTGCTATATTTACCAATAATCAGAGATCCCCCCTTTTTTGTTAAGGCTTTTCCGAGGTCCTAGACAGGTCATTGACCTTTATGACATTGCCCTGGAGCCCTTAGCAATCGCTCTTCGTGATTCACCCCATATATTCGTCATTATCCGTGGGAAAGGGACGTATTATATGCAGATGACGATTGATCATCGGTACGCAGTGCATAACGGAAAAATAACTCACTTCGTGTAATCCATAGGAGTGGATTTATTCGAATATCCCATGAGACCACGTGTGTGTTAACCCTTGCCTGGGTATGTTGTGTGGCAGCCCCTGGAAGAAGATATTCCTGTGACAGGTCACTTTTGGTGATAATTCTTATGTGGATGCGGAGCGACTCGACGGGCACGATCCTTGGTGACTGTTATCTCGTTTCAACAGCGTGGGACCCGTGAATCAGCCCGTCTCTATATTCCACTCTGTATAACAAAACAAAAACCCAGCCTCTCCGCGACAAGATAAGTCATCTAAAGTTTTACTTCAGTACAGCTCTGTCTCTCCGTACGAAGAAGAGTTTTGTCCGCCGTTTCTTTCTCGATGGTCCGATCCAAGATAAATTCTGTCCGTCGTCTCCTGCCTACCTGCTTTTCCTCCTGATACCCTTTCACTTCTGCATCCTGACCAAATCTCCGTTCCTGTGGCCTGCACTTGGGTTCGCTTCATTCGTTGTAACAAGAACATCCTTTGCCTTAACATCTACACACTTAATCTTTTACGTCGACTGCAAGTCATATCAACTACCGCCAAGATTCTTTTCCTTCATGTAGTGAATACTGAAGCAAAGTATTCATTAAGTACCTCTGCGATCTCCTGCTGTTCCGTACATACTTTTCCATGCTCACAATTGATTGGTCTTATTCTCTCACATCTTATCCTCTTGGTCTTCACGTACTTTTAATCCGGCTTGGGCTTCACCCTAATACTGCTCGCAAAAGACTTCTCAGAGCACCTCAGGCTCTCGTAACTTCGTTCCTAATCGCCATTCTGCTGGCATTAAAATCTTCTGGTTCATTATCATTACCTGTTCTTTTGGACATTTCGGAAGCATTTCATTCTCTATCTGTCAATCTGTGCTGCAGTGTGAGATTGCGGGTTTCATTCCGTATTTGTCAGACTCTGTGAGAGTTTGGGTTTCATTCTGTATCTGACGGTCTCTGTTACAGTGTGAGAGTATGGGTTTCATTCTGTATCTGTCAGTCTCTGTTACGTGTGAGAGTGTGGGGTTCATTCTGTATCTGTCAGTCTCTACTACAATGAGAGTGTGGGATTCATTCTGTATCTGTCAGTCTCTGTTACAGAGTGATAGTGTGGGTTTAATCCCGTATCTGTCAGTCTCTGTTGCAGTGTGAGTGTGGGTTTCGCCCTATATCTGTCAGTCTCTTTTACAGTGTGAGAGTGTGGGTTTCATTCTGTGTCTGTCGGTCTCTGTTACAGTGTGAGAGTGTGGGTTTCATTCTATATCTGTCGGTCTCTGTTACAGTGTGAGAGTGTGGGTTTCATTCTGTATCTTTCTGTCGGCTCAGTCCAGTACCTGTGAATATCTGACTCAGTGTGAGTCGATGTTTTATTTTCTCCTTCTATCCCTCGGTTCCACCAATCTAGTGAATACTCTTAAAATAGAATCTGTATTCACTGAGCTATTCTTAGAACAAGAGTGTTCTGCAGTTGGATGAAGTTAAAATTGTGAGAGAGAGAATGCACTAATGAATAATGACTGTTGTGTCTTAGGGTCATATGGCAAACAGACCGTTCTGCATGTTATTCTTTGCAAAAGCGCACAACGCCCACTGAGCTGAATCTGATCCGTAAACCTCTGTGGTTCGGCAACGCAACTTCTGAAAGGTTGAATGAAAATAAACAAAGTAAATATTGTGGCGACCCATTTCCTAGCGTATCCGAACCGACTCACAATTAGATAGCCTACGGGGGTTTGCGAGCACAGAGCTTTGGAGCCTCTGCGCCATGGGGGGCCGGTTGACAGAGGCTTAAAAGTGAGGCTGAAGTTTTCGAATAAAGTTTTTTCCTTCGACTGCAGTTACCGACTCCGTGTCGTAATTTTAGCGCTGCGTGTAGCACACCGCTACAATTGGTGACCCCGACGGTCCAAACGATTTTTGGACCAGAAATGACCGACGCCGCCTCTGTTCATGCGGTTTCGTTGAAACTGCCGGGTTTCTGGACACAGCGCCCGGACCTATGGTTCCAGCAAGCCGAAGCCCAATTCCACGTTCGCCAGATCACCTCAGAAGACACCCGCTACTACTACGTGGTGAGCTCCCTCGACCAGGACACAGCGGCCCAGGTCGCGGAGTTCGTACAGTCGCCCCCGGCAGACGGCAAGTACACGGAATTCAAAGCTCTGCTCCTCAGGACTTTCGGACTCCGCAAACAGGTCAGTGAATGGGCCAAAACGTGCATGCACTGCCAGACGGCCAAGGTGCAGCGGCACACCAAAGCCCCACCGCAGCAGTTCCATCTCGCCCACCGGCGTTTCGACCACATTCATGTGGATATCCTGGGCCCCCTGCCAGCGTCGCGCGGAGAGCGTTACCTCCTGACTATCGTGGTCCGGTTCACAAGATGGCCAGAGGCGGGACCGAATCTTGCGCCCGAGCCCTGATCGCCACCTGGATATCTCGCTTTGGTGTACCAGCCCACAATACCTCCGACAGAGGCGCCCAGTTCACCTCCAGCCTGTGGTAAGCTATGGCCAGCCTTTTGGGGACTCAGCTGCACCACACAACTGCCTACCACCCACAGTCGAATGGGCTAGTGGAGCGTTTCCACCGTCACCTGAAGTCGGCCCTCATGGCCCGCCTGCGAGGAGCCAACTGGGCGGACGAGCTTCCCTGGGTCCTGCTCGGCATCCGCACAGCGCCCAAGTAAGACCTGCACGCCTCGTCGGCCGAGTTGGTATACGGCGCGCCCCTGGTCGTCCCCGGGGAGTTCCTACCAGCCCCAAGGGGGCAAGAGGAAGAACCCGCAGCAGTCCCGGGCAGACTATGCGAGAAGCTCGGTAACCTGGCCCCCATACCCACTTCACAGCACGGGCGGCACCCGACCTGCGTACCCAAAGACCTACAGAACTGTAAGTTTGTGTTTGTACGAAGGGGCGGGCATCGGCCGCCGCTGCAGCGGCCATACGAGGGGCCGTTTATGGTGCTCCGGAACAACGGGTCCACGTTCGTGCTGGACGTTGTGGGGAAAGAGGAGGTTTTCACGGTGGACCGCCTCAAACCGGCCCATGTGGACCTGGCGCAACTGGCCGAGTTTCCGGCGCCTCGGCGCAGAGGCCGACCTCCCAAGCAGGTTCTGGCCCAGACTGTGGACATTGGGGGGTGTATCGCCGGTTCTGGGGGGGGGGGGGTGGTTATGTGGCGACCCATTTCCTAGCGTATCCGAACCGACTCACAATTAGATAGCCTACGGGGGTTTGCGAGCACAGAGCTTTGGAGCCTCTGCGCCATGGGGGGCCGGTTGACAGAGGCTTAAAAGTGAGGCTGAAGTTTTCGAATAAAGTTTTTTCCTTCGACTGCAGTTACCGACTCCGTGTCGTAATTTTAGCGCTGCGTGTAGCACACCGCTACAATATATTAATTAACTTAAGTAATTAAGTGAGTACTAAATTTCATAAATTGATCGAAATAAAAACCACCAAGAAAGCCTATTGCATGTACAAGCATTATTTAATTGAATGCATTTCTCTCAGCAATTCTAATTTGTTGTCTTCTCCGTGTATCTCTGCACTCTTGCATTTGCTGAATTTGTCACATATTCTTCAATGTGAACCAGAGCGTGGATCTATTCGAGTTATATCCCACTCATAAATAATATAAGAATCTTTTCGATTTTCTTATGACAATTCCGGACTCGTCTGCTATATGCCATGCATTTTGATTGAGATAATTGTTACTACACTGTTCTGTGCTACACTGAGAGAGTTTGTGAGCAGGATTGCGAAGGAAGCTCAGGTTTGAAGTTTGGAATTATCCAAAGGTCCGCATTGCAGCAGGAGGTTGACATGGCCGGCGGCAGAGCTTGTTCCGATATTGCATGACACCGTGCCCTATGTTACCCCCGTCAGTGCAGAAGAACCAGATGAATGTAGGTGAACGAACAGCAGATGATGAATAGACTGACATTAAAATGTGAACACATCACCTGGACATGTTTGGATCATGGAACAGCAGCGAACAGGAACAAGCTCTTTGACTCACTACTCCTGCGCTGAACAACATACCGAATGAGACTAAACTCTGTTGACTGTACATGATCCATCTCCATTCATTCACAGATGCTCATTTGCTTTTACTGAATATTTAACGTTATGGGAATCTAGAGGTTATATCCCAATCGAAGGCAAACCTTTGTCAACAGTTCCCTTGATGAAGTAAATATTTGAGAAGTCAAGAGAAAACACTGATGGATTAAAAAGATGGAGGATCACTTAAACACATCCTCGGAAGGGAGTAGGAGGGCTGATGAGTTAGCCAAACTAGAATCAAGTTGGATGGTGAAATGGAATCTAGATATAGAGGTAGGAATGACAGAAAAACCAGCAAACTGTACAGTTGTAGACTTAGTCGTGACCCAGCAACAGTATCAGGAGTTAGCAAAGGTACAAACAGGAGAGGACTCTGAAGGTTATTGGAAATATCCTTGGATACAGGCACGGATTTGGATTATACTTGATAGTGGTAAATTTGAGGTGAGACATTGTGAAAGAAATCAGATGAAGTACTTGCACCGTGACATTTGTTGGCATCAAGGAGCAGATAGAACTATGGAACAGTTGAAGAATCTGTGTTTGTGCCCAAAACTGCGAGGAAATGTACATTATTGAAAGAATTGTTTGATTTGTGAACAGTGATAACCCAGATAAATCGGCAATAGAAGCAGTTTTAAGACCTGCTCCGTAGAAGGTCCATATGTTAATTTGTAGGATTATTTAGTTAGATTTTCACCCCCATGCCCTGGAGGAATCAACTATATCCTCGAGATGGTGGATGCGATCACCAAGTGGAGAGAGGCTTTCCCAACAAGATGATGAAAACCGCCGACTTTACAGCCAGGATTATTTTGGACGGAATTTCCACCCTTTGGGGATTGCAAAGCTCTAGAATCATTCATGTCCTGGCTACTCGGCAGATGTGATACAAAATGTAAAACACAGGTTGGTGTCCCTTATCGAACACAACTGAGTGCGATTACTGAATGGATGAGCGGGACTTTAAAGACAATGCTAGCCAAAATAAGGTTTGGTATACATGGATAGTTGGCTGGTGGATTCAGAAATGACGCCCACAGAAGGCAGAGGATAGTTGTGGATGGAGTGTTTTCTCCCTGGAATTCGGTGACCAACGGCGTGCTGCAGAAATCAGTTGAGAGCCTCGGATTTTATGAACGAGTTGGATGAGGAGGAGGAAGGGTGATTTATTGTATTTGCGATTATGTGGAGGATGGCGGAATTATGGATAGTACCGATTACAACAGGACAGTGACAGGACGCAGACCAGCGCTGAGAAGTTACAGGTGTTCAACGCGGAATGTTACGGAGTGATTCACGTTGGAAAGATGAATTTGAAGGCGGAGGTGATACTTTATCGAGTTAACCGAGAGCCGCACATTAGTACGAGTTCCACAATGGAAACAGAGTGATGAGACTCTCTCCAATAAACCGAGAACCGCACATTAGTACGAGTTCCACAATGGAAACGGAGTGATGAGACTTTCTCCAATAAGCCGAGGCCCGCTCATCGGTACGAGAACCACAATCGTCACGAAGCGGTTCACTGCAGGAGCAGAAGGAAGTGTGATTGAAAGATGAGCTTGAACACATCCGCTGTTCTGCCCATACTCATGGTGACGCTAGAAAGGCAATAAAAAATACAACTTCGTGGCAAATAACAGAACAGCCTGGGAAACTGCGGATGGTTCACAGATTTCAGTAGCTACTTTTGTTCAAAGAGCGAATGGATGGGAAAGACTACAATAGCTGAAGCCAGGTATCATGGAAAATAACATGGAAAAAAAGCACATCATATTTTGTGCTCCGTCAAATGTTCCAAATAAATAGAATTCAACCTGACTGCCTGATTTAAAATAAACAATGACAAAATATATCTTCATTTAAATAGCTGAAGCCAGGTATCATGCAAAATAACATGGAAAAAAAGCACATCATATTTTGTTCTGAAGTAAATAGATTGCAATATCCCTTGAGACGTCAAATTAAGGACACGGGGACAGTGAATAAAAATAGTTTAACGTAAGTGTTTGTGCAGTTGGTTGTCACTAATGTTCCTGATGACTAATTCCCTCTGTGAAATTGCTTTCACCTCAATAAAAGTCTGCTAAACCAATTCCCAGTCCATCTGAGCAGCTGAAACGCTCCGTACAACTGAACGCTGCTTCTGACGGAATATGGGATATTCGACGATTTACTACATCGCGGCCATTTTCTATCCCACACTTGTAGCGGTTGGTGTCCCCGGTAAGATGCCGGAGCTGGTTACTTTATGTCTGGTGCCGTCGTTACTCTGCTGCGGTATCTGCACTGTTACTGAGCACAGATGCTGAAACGTGTTTCCGGAATGGAGGATTCAGGCATCTGATTGATTTAGTTTCATTTTCGTACTTTGATAGAAGTGATTATTCTTTTGTCAATTATGTTCGTGCCGATATTGACATTGTTTCAAAATTTCACCTCGCAAGCCTTTCTGAAGTGATGCTGGTCTCTGCTTTTCTAGGTCGGAGTCTCTATCAGTGCAGACACTTCGACCTTATAACAGCATGGCAGATTATTTAAATGACGGTCCAGTCTATTTTCGACACGTAGGTCTATTCATACAAGGTGTAAATGAGAAATTGTGCTTTGTATCTTTTGATTCCACTTTCTCACCGTTGCAAACAATCCCTTCAAATGTTTCTCCCCTAATAATGGGAATGGTTTTGTTTACAATCTTCCATTCACCGGTCCGTGAGTCCTTGAACTCTGATGCCTCGCTCTAAACTGTGGGAAGGTCGCCAATCCACTCACACTCACATCCGTCATTGTCCTCCAGCCGGAGTGCAGCGACCGAGACCGCACACACTGGATTCCCGCTTTCCACTTCCAAACAGACCATATCCATGGATGTATTCAGAGAGTTGCTGTTGACCATATATCTATTCTGCTTTACAATTACTTAGGTTAATTTACCGGCGATTGTGAGGTTAATTTACCGTTACCTGGCTGGAATGGCCTCAAGGGATCTGATGGTGGTTGTCGTTGTTGCTTTAGTGGAATATCTACATTTATTCAAATTATTTTTCCATTTTTTCCCAATTTGTTGCAGTTAATTTAATGGCGATTTTGATCCTATCTCGGGGAAAATGCGGACTATCCAAATGTATCAGCCGTTACCTGGTTGGAATGGCAACAGCAGATCTGATGGTGATTATCGTTTTTGGCTTAGTGGAACAGACCAACAATATCTACATTTATTCTAGATCCCTGCTCATCACTCCTGTATGCGCTCTGACAGTTGTATTTGTCCAGGTAACGTCGGACTGTTCTGTTTGGTTCACGGTCAGTTTTACCTGTGATCGTTTCATCGCAATATGCTGCCGAAAGATGCGGGAGCGATACTGCACCGAGAGATCAGCAACGGTGATTATGGTGACCGTGATTATAGTAAGCTTCGGGAGAATTGCCCCGTTTTACTTTGCCATTGAGCCTTACGTCATCATTGACAACACGCCGTGGCGGTGCACTGGCACATATGAATACGCTACTTCACCCGAGTGGAGAGGATACGAATTACTGGACAGTATTTTAACACCATTGCTACCAATCGGATTAATCCTGGTGTTTAACGGGTTAACCGTAAGGCATATCGTTGTGGCAAATAGAGTCCGCAGAAGGCTTCGGCACAGCAGCGACAATCAGAAAGATGCCGAGGTGGAAAAACGCAGAAAATCGATGATTTTGTTGTTTTCTGTATCAGCTAATTTCATATTACTTTGGATGCCCAATGTAGTCCATTCCCTGAAATGGCAAGCACAAAATTATTTTTACGAGGACAAATATTTGAGTACCCCGGTGTACATCCTACAGCAATTTGGGTTCATGCTGCAAATGCTCAGCGTGTGCACCAATACTTGTATCTATACACTGACACAGAGGAAATTCAGAGAAGACCTGAGGAATGGAATGAAGTATGTGTTTACATTAAATGGCCACCTGTGTAGATAACACACTTATCTAATGGCAATTTAGCTGAGTTTTCAAATAAAGCCGTTTTACAATGAGCAGTTTTGACAAATATGTCATTAATTCAAACAATCATATTCCTGGTCATTCGGAAATTGCAGAATTGCCGGAAGATTGTTTGCTTCATACAGTTCAGGTAGGTAGCAATACAAACGCTCAATGCTTCTGGCGTGATTGTTACACTATTTGAACTATGTTCCAAACGATCACAGACACTCGACTGTCAAAGGGCAGGGACGGCTGCACGACCTTCCGGGTTTTAGATGTTTCAAAATAGACAGGGTCGGGTACGGAGTTTAAAGGGAGTGCGATGGGAAAACAGGGATAGTATCGCAGCTGCAGAAAGGAAGGACAACGTGGAGCGTTCGTTTGTTAAAAGACTGGGAGACGAACACAGAAACGTGATCACCCCATTTGTAGTATTCTGTACAGCCGCCTCTCAGACAAAAAAAAAAGTCTTCAACGGGAACAGTGAGGAACCGATCGGGAAGCGGGACTTGGTGATTTCCATGTTATTCACATGGGTAACTGAAACTTCCGTAATATTCTTCGGCACCTCCCCAGGGTAAAATATGTAGTCATGGCATAATTTCTCAGTTGTGTCTGGGAAGGATTTATGTCACTATCAGAAGAAAGGCGGGCTAGCGAACAGCTCATACCCGATCTTATATTGCAAAAAAAAAGTAACGGGTCAGGTGACAGATCTCTCCGCGGTTCAGCATTACAGAACGATAGGGCAGAACTCCCCGACATTTACCTTGCACAAGTATAGGACCAGGAAGCATGGAATGTATTTAAATGGGGGTCTGCGACGTGTAGTGCTACCTGACAGGAACTTAGGAAATGATGCACTCAGGAAAATACGCGATTGATATAACCATATAACCACATAACAAATACAGCACGGAAAAAGGCCATCTCGGCCCCTCTAGTCCTTGCCAAAGCTTACACTCACCTAGTCCCACCTACTTGCACTCAACCCATAACCCTCCGTTCCTTTTCTGTCCATATACCTATCCAATTTTACTTTAATTGAAAATACGGAACTTGCCTCAACCACTTCTACTGAAAGCTCCTTCCACACAGCTACCACTCCCTGAGTAAAGAAATTCCCCCTCGTGTAACCCTTACACTTTTGCCCCAACTCTCAACTCATCTCCTTTCTGAATCTCCCCTACTATCAATGGAAAAAGCCTATCCACGTCAACTCGATCTATCCCATTCATTATTTTAAATAGCTCTATAAAGTCCACCCTCAAACGTCTACACTGCAAAGAATAAAGACCTAACTTGTTCAATCTTTCCCTGTAACTAAGGTGCTGAATCCCAGCTAAAATTCTAGTCAATCGTCTCTGTACTCTCTCTAATTTGCTGATATCTTTCCTATAATTCGGTGACCAGATCTGTGCAGAATATGTGGAGATTGTTTAGGGAGCATTGTCATGGGGTTCACTAAGGGCTTATCTCATTGTCGCAGGGCAATGATAATCGCATAAGGTAACCCTGGGTGACAATAAAGTTGTAACAACTCGTCAAGCGGAAGAAAGAAAGGTACATAATGTTTAGAGAGAAAGGATCAGGTAGGATTATGGAAGGTCACAATACAGACAGGAGATAATTTAATAATAGACTTAGAAGAGTTAGAAGGGGACTTGAGAAGTCCTTGACGAGTTGCACTGTGAAAAACAGGAGGAGACTGGGGAGTGTGTGGGCAGATCAGAGGAAAAAGAGGAAAACTTGTGTCTGGAGTCCAAGGAGGCAGTGAAGCTCCTCACTGAATACATTAATGAATGTGAACACAGCATAAAAAGGCGGATATGCTCGAACATGCCGACGCTGAGAAAGAGGATGTGCTGGAAACTTGGAAAACATTATGATAGATGATTCCACGGCGCCGGAAGGGATATAGTCCATCTGAATTAGGAAGGGAAACGAATGCATTGCTGAGATTCTGGACAGGGTATTTGTGTTTTCCCTGGTCAAGGAAGTAAAACTAGAAGATCAGAGGTTGGCAAATGTTATTCATTTGTTGAAGCAAGTTAATAGGGATACTCGTTGGAACTACAGAGCTGTGAGTCTTTCATCAGTAGTGGGTAAACTATTGTAAAGGATAACTGAAGATGGAATTAATGAGTATTTGCAGAAAAGTAGTCTTGCGACGCAGAGGCAACGTGACTCTTTGAGAGGTATGTTGTCCAATATGAGCCAGATTGAATTATTTGTAAAAGTGAAAATAAAACAAACAGAGGAATCTGAATAGTCGGTGTATTAACATCGAGAGTCAGGGACATAGGATCTAGGTAACCCTGTGTTGATTCAGAATTGGCTTCCTAACAGAAGGCACAGAATGTAGTAGATAGAGTGAATACTGGCTGGAAGACAGCGGGCAGCCGCGTCCCGCTAGGAGGATAACTGGGAGGGTAACTGCAGACTCCAAAAGTTGTAAAATTTTAAAACATTTTACAACAATTGGACTCTACAGTTATTGTGCTCCGAGAAGTAGTCGACTTAATCTGACCACACAGCAGCAACTGGATGATTTATTGAATTAGGACTGATGATGTAAACAAATCGCCGAGCTATTGACTACAACGCCACATTATCTGAACTGATCTGCCATTTGCATATGACAGGGCAAATGCTACAATGACCTCAAAACAATTCTTTCCAGTTGAGACCTACAACTTAAAACCAGCATTTAAAACTGTTCAGAACAGCTTCTGGTGCTCATTAAAATAGCCAGCCTTCCAGAATGACAATTTATCCCAATACCTCTCAATCGTGGTGTTTTGATATCGGGTATAGATACGATCAAACCTCGATCCATTTAACCCTGAGTCCACTTAGCCGGTGTGAAATCCGTGTCTCCCTCTGAAATTAATAATAAATGAAATATACAAAACGACCCAAACTAATAACACAGCGAACAAAGCAAATACCGGTCTCACAATTGTCTTCCTTCAACACCATCGCAGGCAATTGGAGAATACAGAATAAACAATTCTCAAAGCAAAACGCTTCAGCGCGTATTCTAACGAACTTGGGAGTGTGAGATGTGGGGAGCTGAAGGTAGCATACATCAGCACTTCATCGATTTTCGGAAAGATATGCATCCTTCGAATTTCGCATCAGTTCCTGGAAATCACTTCTCGCAAGGTGTCACAAATTTTTGTCACGTGCATAGAGAAGAAAATGATTAATTTAGTCACCCCCCTGAATCACAAACGAAAGAAACACACAACTCACATAAAGCCATTCATGGCCATAATCTTTCTCTTTGTCTTGCATTTGAACTCACTAATGTCCAAACATCGTGCTATATTTTAAAACAGCAATGCATTAACATTTTCAAAATATCGCAGAAAAAGACATGCTCTTATTTGTTCAATGGTTAACAAACATCTGTAATTGGAATCATACAACATTTAATAAACCCTTTCGACTCTCAGAGAAAGAGACACAGAAGGTACCGTATTCTCCACGAGTTAATATTCAACACAACTCCAAACCTCCAACGACTTCCAGTATTTCTGGCCTCCAGTTTCTGACCAAGGATAGGATTCGGATTAAATGAACCCACTGTAGTATAATATCGAGGCGAAAGATCCCCATTACAACAGATGAAGCAACAGAGTTAAATAGTGAGATACGCTGCACAAGATAGTGCATAGAACATAGAATATTACAGCACAGTACGGCCCATCGTCTCACGAGGTTCTGACAGACGTTCAACTAAATCAAACTGACACATCCCCACTGCAACTGAATCAGAAGCAGAACTAGATTTCATATCACAGGGATACGTCGTGAAATTTGATCCCTGTACGGAGGCAGTACAATTAATCTCCGCCCCCCCCCACCCCCCGCCGATGGTCACACTGTATGGAGGACGTATCCTGTTGGTGGGCAAACGCCACTGCGACAAGAATCAACCCTTGCAAAAGCGATCAGTGAGGTATAGAGAATCTGCACTTATCAGCAAGTAAATTTTATTACTTCGAGGATAAAACACGTAGGTTCAGACGCCATCTTCACTCCATGACATTCCATGAACAGTCAATGAAGAGAAAAAGTATTACCGGGGAAAGGAGTCGACTCTGGCCAGAGAGACGGGAGAGAGGGACTGGGGAGAAAGAAACGGGGACAGAGACTCGTGAGGTAGCGAGAGAAAGATAAGGGTAGAAAAAGACCATGGGGAGGGAGGCCGGAGAAGTCGAGGGATCTGGTGTGGAGAGAGATCGTGGGTTGTGAAAAGATTTTATATAGGGAGAGAGAATGGAGTCTGGAGTTTGGTGTCGGTAGAAAGCGAGAGGGTGAGGGGTGCAGTCGGTAGAGAGAGAGATGCAGGGAAAGAGAGGCAGGGGTTACGGAGAGACGGGATAGAGAGAATGTGAGAGAAAAGAGACTGGGGAATGTAGAGAGATGGCGGCGAGAGTCTGAGAAGAAGACGGGAAAGAGACAGAGACGCAGCCGAGATTCTAGGAGAGGAGAAACGGCAGAGGGAGAGGGAAACTGAGCGAGATAGGCTCGGGGCGGAGTAGAGGGAGAATTGTATGACAGAGCTAGTGTAGAGAGATGAGGCAGAGACTTGGGACGGAGAGACTGAGGGGAGAGTCTGGGAGTGAGACCGGTGAAGTCGTGAGAGATCAGGGAAGTCGAGAGATCTGGGGTGAGGAGAGGTTTTTGGGAATCGGACTAAGGAGGGAGATTGGAAGAGAACTCGAAAGGGGAGAACCCGAGACGCGGCTGCGTGATGGGTGGGGTAGGAGTGACGGCGGGCAGGGAGAGAAACACGCGGGACGGAGAGGTGGGGAGAGAAAGACAGGGATTGGGGAGTGAATGGAGGGAGTGACAGAGGTAGGTTTAGGCACTGATAGACGGAGGGGTTCGGGAGATTGGTGAATACAAAGAGGCGGGACATTATAAGAGCTGGTGAGGGAAATAGACACCAAGGGTTGAAAGAGAGAGACTGGGATGAGTAGGGAAGTGTTAGTTGGAGAACACTCTCCGTACATGCACTGAGCGATTAGAGGATTTAGCTGCCTGCGGAGCATTCTGGGATTACAGCGCTTAGATTCTATAGCCCCTCCTAAGCAGCCTGTGCCATCTCGCTAACCTCTGCCTACCCTTTTACTTGACCTAATTTCTTCCCACACCGTATCCGCGATCTCACTTTCCCCAACCACTCATCACGATATTCATCCTCCCTCCCCATCTCTGTGACCACAACACACTGCTGCTGTAAAGAAGCGCAGAGTGGTATGATGAAGCTCTTATACTGAGTCATGTTAGTAACGGAACACTGGGCCATTTACAACGTGGAGGCTAGTAATCGAACCCGCCCGATACGAAAACTACGGACACTCGAAAGGCCGCGTGGAGACGTCGCCTAGTCCTCGCCAGAGGTCCAATCGACAGTGGAGGGTTCAACTCTATTTTGTTTTAGGATTTAAAGTTTGTTAATTACATTGAAGAACAAAATGCATTTTTCTTTTCAACTAACTCAATGGAAGCAAGTTCCAGTGGGACATTATGGTATAACTTTAAAGTATATATTCGTGGGCAAATTATTTCATACCCTGCTGGATTGAAAAACGGAATTAATATTGCAATATGTACATTGATTGATAATATCAAGTAAATTGATAAAATAAAATATTCTGTTGCTCCCAATCTGGAGCTTTATAAACAGGGAATTGGAATTCAGGTGCAAAATAGATTGTCATTAACATCCCCGTTTTAAAATCAATTACTTAAAACTAAGAGGTATTTCATATACATGGTAATAACTCGGGTAAATTATTGGCTAACCAATTGATAACTGCTTTGCTGAAACGTCAGATTAACAAAGATCGTAGACGGATGGTATTTTGACGGTTGAACATGATGAAATTCATAATTTCTTTCAAGAATTTTATAGCAATTTATATCAATCAGAATTTCCTGATGATCCTACCATAATGCATGTATTTCTACGGAAACTGTATATTCCTAAATTACCAGCTGATGAACTTTTAGCATTAGATGCACCCATTACATTGGAAGAAATAAAGAAAGCAATTTTTCGATGACCTCTGATAAAGCACTTGGCCCGGATGGGTATACAACTGAATTTTTAAAATCTTTTTTCAAATTTACTTTCTCCATGGTTATGTAGAATTTTAAAGACGCTTTATTTGTAGGTAAATTACCACAATACTTTTATGAAGCATCTATTTCTTTAATTCCTCAAAAAAGTCCGAAGATCCCACTGAATGTGCATCATACACATCAGTATCTTTGCTGAATGTGAATTCTAAAAATAATTACTAAATATTAGCAATTAGATTAGTGAAGGTATTGCCACAAATTGCCTCCGAGGATCAGACAGGATTTATTAAAAATCGTTATTCGCATCTTAACGTTAGGAGGTTAATGAACATTGCATACACAACTTCATCAAATACACCAGAATGTGCTATTTCGCTTGACACTGGGAAGACGTTTGAAAGACTTGAATAGGAATATTTATTTAATATACTTGTGAAATTTAATTTTAGGCCAAAAATTATATCTTAGATAATATCTTTGGCTGTATTTACCAATAATCAGAGATCACTTTTTTTCGGCTTTTTCGAGGTACCAGACAGGGATGTCCTTTAAGCCCTTTAATATTTGATATTGCCCTGGAGCCCTTGACAATCGCTTTTCGTGATTCACCCAATACATTTGGTATTATTCGTGGGAATGGGACGCATAAGGAATCATTTTCTGCAGATGACGATTGATCATCGGTACGCAGTGCATAACGGAAAAGTGACTGTCGCGTCGTATAATCCATAGGAGTGGATTTATTCGAATATCTCGTGGGCCCACTTGTGCGTTGAACCTTGCCTAGGTACGTTGTGTGGTAGCCCCCGGAAGATGATATTACTGTTACAGGTCACTTTTGGTGATAATTCGTATGTGGATTCGGAGCGACTCGACGGGTATGATATTTGGTGACTGTTGCCTGATTTAACCAGCGTGGAATCTGTGGAATTCGACGTGAATCAACCTAACTCTATATTCCGCTCTGCATAACAAACAAAAACCCAGCCTCTCCGCGCCAAGATAAGTCTTCTCAAGTTTTACTTCAGTGTGACTCTGTCTCTCCGTACTGAGAAGAATTTTGTCGACCGTTTCTTTCTCGACGCTCTGATTCAACATAGGTTCTATCCGACGTCTCCTGCCCAGCTCTCCCTCCTGTTTGCCCTTCACGTCTGCATCCTAAATAAATCTCCGTGCCTGTGCCCTGCACGTGGGTTCGTGTCATTCGTTGTAACAAGCACATCCTCTTCCTTAACACCTGCAAACTTAATCTTTACAGTCCACTGCAAGTCATATCTACAATCGCCAAGATCCTTTTTTTTTCAGTAGTGAATAATGAATCAGAGTATTCATTAAGTACATTTGCTATCTCCTCCGGTTCCATACACACTTCTCCGCGCTAACAATTGATTGCTGCTATTCTCTAACATCTTTTCCTCTTCGTCTTCACATACTTTTAGAACGCCTTAACGTTTTCCTTAATAGTGCTGGCAAAGGCCTTCTCAGGCTCCAGTAATTTCGTTCCTAATCTCCAATCTGCTAGCATTAAAATCTTCTGGTTCATTATCATTACTTGATTGTTTTGAATATTTCTTAAGCACTTAATTCTGTATCTGTCAGTCACTGCTCTCGTGTGAGAGTGTGGGATTCATTCTGTATCTGTCAGTCTCTGCTACAGTGTCAGAGTGTGAGATTCATTCAGTATCTGTCAGTCTCTGCTACAGTGTCAGAGTGTGGGATTCATTCAGTATCTGTCAGTCTCGGCTACAGTGTGAGAGTGTGGGTTTCATTCTGTATGGGTCAGTCTCTGTTACAGTGTGAGAGTGTGGGTTTCATTCTGTATCTGTCAGTCTCTGCTACAGTGTCAGAGTGTGGGATTAATTCAGTATCTGTCAGTCTCGGCTACAGTGTGAGAGTGTGGGTTTCATTCTGTATGGGTCAGTCTCTGTTACAGTGTGAGAGTGTGGGTTTCATTCTGTATCTGTCAGTCTCTGCTACAGTGTGAGAGTGTGGGTTTCATTCTGTATCTGTCAGTCTCGGCTACAGTGTGGGAGTGTGGGTTTCATTCTGTATGGGTCAGTCTCTGTTACAGTGTGAGAGTGTGGGTTTCATTCTGTATCTGTCAGTCTCTGCTACAGTGTCAGAGTGTGGGATTCATTAGTTATCTGTCAGTCTCTGCTACAGTGTCAGAGTGTGGGATTCATTCAGTATCTGTCAGTCTCGGCTACAGTGTGAGAGTGTGGGTTTCATTCTGTATGGTTCAGTCTCTGTTACAGTGTGAGAGTGTGGGTTTCATTCTGTATCTGTCAGTCTCTGCTGCAATGTGAGAGTGTGGGTTTCATTCTGTATCTGTCAGTCTCTGTTACAGTATGAGAGTGTGGGTTTCATTCTGTATCTGTCAGTCTCTGTTACAATGTGAGAGTGTGGGGTTCATTCTGTATCTGTCAGTCTCTGCTACAGTGTGAGAGTGTGGGTTTCATTCTGTATCTGTCAGTCTCTGCTACAGTGTGAGAGTGTGGGTTTCATTCTGTATCTGTCAGTCTCTGTTACAGTGTGAGAGTGTGGGTTTCATTCTGTATCTGTCAGTCTCTGCTACAGTGTGAGAGTGTGTGTTTCATTCTGTATCTGCCAGTCTCTGTTACAATGTGAGAGTGTGGGTTTCATTCTGTATCTGTCAGTCTCTGCTACAGTGTGAGACTGTGGGTTTCATTTTGTATCTGTCTGCTCCAGCGTTATACATGTTTTCTCAGTCCCGTACCTGTGAATATCTGACTCAGTATGGGCCGCTAGGACTTTTCTCCTTCTTTCCCACTGTTTCACCAATCTAGTGAATACTCTTAAAATAGATTCTATATTCACTGAGATATTATTAGAACAATAGCCTTCTGCATTTGGATGATGTTAAAAATGTGAGAGGGACAGTGCATTGGTGAACAATGACGGTTGTATTGTGCAGCACATTCGAGGCCTCAGGGTCATCTGGCAAACAGACAATTCGGCCCGACGTAATTCTGCATGCTATACGTTGCTAAACCACACAGCGCCAATTGAGCAGCTTCTGATCCGTAAACCTCTATGGATTGGCAACACAACTTCTGAAATGTTGAATTAAAATAAACAAAATATCTGCATTAATTAATTTAAATAAATAAGTGCGTAACTAATTTCATAAATTGATTGAAATAAAACCCACCAAGGCAGCTTGTTTCATGTATCAGCATTATTTGCATGAATACATTTCCCCCATCAATTCGAAATTGCGCCCTTCACCGTGTATCTCTGGACTCCCTTGCGTTTGCTGATTCTGTCACACATTCCTTAATGTGAACCAGAGCGTGAATCTATTCGATTTATGTCCTACTCATAAATAATATAAGAATCTAATCGATTTTCTTGCGAACTCGTCCACAATATGCCATTAAATTTTTGATTGAGATAATTGTAATGTTACGAACCTATGGTCGTTACTGACTGTTCGTTTAAGAGCACCTGAGTGAGGCGGGGCTATGACGTCAGTCACAGGATGACGTGGCCTGTGCAGATTATACACAGAAGGACAGGATGAGAGTAAGAGCTGGGGTTTGGAACTCTCCTATGTCCACAAAGGTGTTTTGATCATTTAACGGAAAAGTGCCCGCCACTTCGTATAATCCACACGGGTGTTTTTTTTTTTCCCAATATCCCGTGGGATCTCTTGAGTGTTGACCCTTGCCTAGGTATGTTGTGTGGTAGCCCCTGAAAGACATATTCCTGTGACAGGTCACATTTGGTGATAATTCGTATGGGGTTTCGCAGCGACTCGACGGGCATAATCTTTGGTGACTGTTATCTCTTTTAACCAACGTGGAACCTATGGAACTCGACGCGAATCAACCTCTCTCAACATTCCACTCTGCATGACGAAATATCTCTCCAATCATCAGTTCATCCGTGGATTACTGAAATTTACTAATTTACCATTTGAACCTTAAGACTAATAACTGTTCTTAAGCTTGATCGTTATACATATATACACATAACACTGTTAACTTTATTTATCTCGGTAAGTTACTATATTATGAGTAGATACTAATAAATATAACAGTTTGAACATTCAAACCTGACTGAGTGTATAACCTATTCCTGCGGATTATTTTATAAACCCTTATAATTCGTAACAAATATGGGGGCTCGTCCACGATGTGAACAAATGTAGCTTACTGAAAGATTAAATATCTATTTGATAGTATAAATGGAAATACCCATTTCCTTTTGATTTACTTGTTTGTGGAGATCAGCAGAAATAGATGGTGGGGAATTTCTGGCAACACCAGACCCTGAGATATTATAGAATGCCGAAAAGGATGAATTGTCGGCCATTGCTTAGGAGCTAAAACTTACTGATGTAAAACGGTCCATGAAAAAGGTACAAATTCAGAGGATAATAGCTGAGCACTACATACACAAGGAGGAACTTGAGGGAGGTGTGTTAGAGAGGTTTCCTGAAAGTTAACTTGAGACCCTGTTACGACTGGAACAAATGAAGTTCGATGATTCGAATTAGAGGTTGAGGAAAGAGAAAGAGACAAACAAAGGCAGTTAGATATATATATAGAGAGGGTAGGTCTCGGGAGGCAAACGCCTGGCTCTAGGGAGGTGGTTATACCGTTTGTGGCCAGTCAAGAAGTTAAACGGGTCCCTCCAATTGATGGAGGCTGAGGTTGATAAGTCCTTTCAGCATCTTGAGAAGATGGCTAAGGCTCTACAGTGGCCGGACGAATGCTGGTCACCCCATTTACAGAGTGTAATTAAGTGTAAGGCTTTGCAAGCTTACTCGGCCCTATCAATTGAAGATGAAGCTAATTATGTGACAGTGACACAGGCTTTGCTTAAAACCCATGAACTGGTTCCAGAAGCCTATAGACAAAGGTTTAGAAAGTTGAAGAAAACTGTGAATCAGACATGTGGAATTTGCTTATGAATGTCTGCATTTTTCCAGTGACGGTGTACATATGAAAGTGTGAATGATAATTTTAAAACTTGAAAGCGTTGATTCTAATTGAAACATTTGGAAGGTGCGTCCTTAATGACATAAAGAGTTATCTGGATGAGAACGACGCTGCCACGATGCAAGAGTCTGCTAAGTTAGCGGTGAGTTTGCCTTAACACACAAATTTAAGTTTACCCCGAGTAAGACCTTACAAAAGAGCAGCATGGACGGTCAGGGTAAACCAAAAAATAAGTTTGGGTCTGGTGACAAAAGTAAGGATGAAGGAAAACAATTGAAGGAGAAATATTCTGGTCTTACTTGTCACTATTGTAGGAGAGCTGGTCATGTAATGGCTAACTGTTTGCTTTTGAAGAAAAAGAAGAAAAAGGAGGCAGTTCCAGATGTTTCCGTTCAACGTGTTGAAACACTCATGGGTTTCTGAACATTCTGAAGAAACACTATCGGGGACTAAGAGGTCTGACCGAACTAAGAAGGGAATCAATCATTTTATGTCAAATATGTTTGTGTCAGTGAAAGAAGCGACAACCCCAGTACAGGTGAAAATTATTCGAGACACTGGGGCTTCTCAGTCACTTATGTAAAAAGTGTTCTAAAGTGTAGTGATGAGACAGCCACTAGTGAGGTAAACCTGATTAAAGTCATCGGGATCGGCGTTGTTCCTGCACCCCTGCACAAAGTAATTCTGAAGTCAGTGTTAGTTAAAGGACTTGTTAAAATAAGACTACGACTCAGCTTACCAGTGGATGGTGTTTCTTTGTAGTTAGGGAATGAACTAGCAGATGGTAAGGTTGTTCCTGCAATGCAGCTGACAGCTAAGCCAATCATTGCGGATTCAAAGATGAATTTTCACATTTAACCTCCTTCGCATTAACTCGAAGTTTGACTAAGAAGTCAGCCAATGCAGACAGATCTGTGCAGTATGACTCTACTACCCCTGATCGTGACTCAGGTTTTGATGACTTGGCAGGGACTTTTCTGCCTTCATTGTGCCACCAAGAACCAGGTATTAAATCTGACGATAAAGATTTGTCGCTGTCTAGGAAGGAGTTTATATCGGAACAGAAGAGAGACCCTGACATTGAAGCTCTGAAAGAAAAGGCTCTCTCAGATGATGATATTAGGAAGGTGCCAGTAGGATAATATTTCCAGTAGGAATGTTAATGAGAAAGTGGAGACCACCTGGTATTTCTGCAAGTGGTGAATGGACAATTATTCACCAAGTTGTTGTCCCCAATGTCTATAGGAAAGAGGTTTTAAATTTAGCCCGTAGCGGGCCCTTGGGTGGCCATCTCGGTGTGAATAAAACTGTGAAGAAAGTTTCGAAGCAATTCTTCTGGCCCAGTTTGCGGAAAGATGTCGCAACATTTTGCAGGACTTGTCACACTTGTCAGGATGTGGGTAAAACTAATCAGTCCCTTCCTCCCCCCCCCCCCCCCCATTGCAACCTTTTACGGTAATTGGTGAACCCTTTTCTAAGGTTATTGTGGATTGTGTTTGCCCATTCCAAAAGACTAAAGCTGGTCATCAATATTTGCTAACCATCATCTGTAGAGCATCCAGATTTCCCGTGTCAATACCTGTCAGAAATATAGAAACCAGAACTGTGTCGAATGATCTTATAAAGCTTATTTTTAAACTTTATTTAGTTTACCTGATGAGATTCAGTGTGATCAATGAAGCAATTTTACGCCCGAATTTTTCCAGCAGGTAGTTTAGGAACTGGGTGCTAAGCAGATTATGTCGTCCGTTTAAGATCCAAAAGCACAGGAGGCCTTGGAGAGATTCCATTCTACCCTCAGAACAATGATTAAGCCATACTGTGCTCAAAATGAAAAGGATTCGGATGAAGGAGTTCATTTACTTTTATTCATGGTGAGAGAATCAGTAACAGGATTCACTAGGTTTCAGTCCATTTGAACCTGTATTTGGTCATAGGGTTCGAGGATATTTTACCCTGTTAAAGGCAGAGTGTATTAATCAGGGCATGCGTATCAATTTGCTGGACTATGCTTTGAAATTCAAAGATAGATTACACAAACCCTATAACCGAGCGAAGGAAAACCTAAAAGTTTCTCAGAACAGTATGAAAACATTTTTGATAAACAAGCCAGGATGAGATCATTCCAGAAGTGTGACAAAGTATTAATGTTTTTACCGACTGTAACGAACCCACTTCCGGCGAGATACCATGGCCTTTATGAAGTTTTGGCTAGGATCAATGATGTTAGTTATTTAGTCAAAATACAGGACCGACGGAAGCCAACACAGCTGTTAAACGTAAACATGGTAAAACCATTATTCGATAAACAATGCGCAGCTGTGACCAGAGTGCAATATAAAAATGAGTCTAACAACCCTGGGAACGAATTGATTGACGCACCTGAGGCTTATCATAATCCGAACATTGTTTCTGTTATATTGACGAACTCGAGTATTTTGAATTCGATAGATGAGAAATTGGCCCATTTACAGCGCTGCAGTGGCTGGAGATGAAAGAGTTAATTATAGAATTTTATGATTTATTTCTCGATGTCCCAGAGAGAACGGCAATAGGTGTCCATGATGTCGATGTCGGTCATGCTAAACCAATTAAACGACATCCTTATTGCATGACATGGAAAAATGTAAACTTGCTGAACAAGAAATTGGGTATATGTTGAAAAATTGTATTATTAGGCCTTCTAACTCAGATTGGAGTTCGCCTTGTGTTATTGTACCTAAACCAGATGATGGTGTTAGGTTTTTGCACTGATTATAGAGAGGTGAATACTGTAACAAAAACAGAAGATTATCCTATCCCCAGAGTGGATGATTGCATAGAAAAGGTTGGAAAAGCTAAGGTTCTTACAAAAGTTGCTCTGTTAAAAGGGTACTGGTGTGTTCCATTAACGGATAGAAGTAGAGAAATTCCGGCATTTGTAACACCTTCTGGGTAGTATGAATACAATGTTATGCTATTTGGAATGAGAAATGCACCACGGACCTTCCAGAGAATGATTCATTTTGTAATTCGAGGGATAAAACACACAGATGCCTATATTGATGAACAATTACAGGAAGTGACACATGGGAAAGACATATCACTGCGGTGGAAAAGTTGTTTGAAAGGCTCTCGAAGGCCAATCTTACAGTTGACAAAGTTTCATTCTGAAAGAATATGATATGATGACAACTCACATTAAAGGCCAAGATAATATAATTGCTGATTGTCCTTCCAGATGTTAAGCTCGCAATGTTTTTATGATAATATTTGTATACGCTTCTGCTATGTATTTTATTGGTCGGTAGTATGCTAAACATGATTACCATATATGTACTGTCTCTCATACTGTAATTTGCAGTTAAAAGTTTTCTCTTTTAGATCAAAATTTCCCTTTTTGGAGGGAAGTGTCACGATCCTGCGGTCGTTACTGAGACTGTTTCTTTCAGAGCGCTTGAGTGAGGCTGGACTATGAGGTCAGTTACAAGATGTCTGTGCAGATTAAGCAGAGTGAGGGGGGGGGGGGAGAGAGAGAGAGGGACTGTGGAATCCGGTAGATTCAGCTTGTCTCAGCTGGGGTTTGCAACTCTCCCAAGCCCACAAGCGTGGGTTGATCATCGGCACGCAGTGCATAAACTAGAAGTGACTGTCTCTTCGTATAATCCATAAAATGGGATTCTTTGGGATATCCTGTGGGACGACTAATGTCTTGTCACTTGCCTGTGTATGTTGTGTGGTAACCCCGCGAAGACGATATTCCTCTTACAGATTGCTTTTGGTGATAAGTCCTCTGGAGATTCGGAGCGACTCGACAGACATGATCTTTGGTGACTCGTTTAACCAGCGTGGAACCTATGGAATTCAACATGAATTGACCCCTGTCTACATTCCACTCTGAATTACAAAATCTTTCTACAATCAGCAGTTATTCTGTGCATTTCTGAATCTTATTAACTTGCTATTTGAATCTTAAGACTTTAATAACTATTATTAAGCTTGATAGTTACACGTATATACACATAACGCTGTTAACTTTTGTTTATCTAGTTAAGTAACTATTATATGAGCAGGTACTAATAAGCATAGTAGTTTTAATATTGAAATCTGTCCCAGTGTATGACCTCTTGCTGCTGATTCGCTTCTAAACCTTTACAATTCGTAACAGTAACTACGTTGTTCTGTGCAGCACAGAGAGAGTTTTGGAGTAGGATTGTCAGGGAAGCTCAAGTTTGACATTTGGAATCATCCAAAGTTCCACATTGCAGCAGGCGGTTGACTGATGAACTCTGAGAAATTGCCGACACGGCTTACGTCACTGCACAGCCGGAAACGTCCCGCTCCTCAATGGCATGGCTGGTGGGAGAGCTTGTTCCGGTAATGGAAGACACCGTCTCCTATATTAGACCTGTCAGTGCAGAAGACATAGATGATTGTAAGTGAATGGACAGAAGATGGTGAAGAGATTGATATTACAATGTGAACACATCACCTGGACATACTAGGTTCATGGAACAGCAGAGCACAGGAACAAGTCCTGTGGCTCACTTTTCCTGCGCTGAACAAGATACCGAATGAGACTAAACTCTGATGGCTGTACATGACCCATCTCCCTTCATTCACTGGATGCTCATGTGCTTTGACTGAATATTTACCGTTATGAGAAGCTAGAGGTTATATCCCAGTAGAGACAAACCATTGTCATCATCTCCCTTGTTGAAGTAAGTATTTGAGAAGGCAAGAGGAAAAACTGATGGATTAAAAAGGTGGTGGTTCGCTTAAAACCATCCCCAGAAAGGAGCAGGAAGGCTGGTGAGTTATTCATAACTGGAATCAACTGGGTGATTAAAGTGAGTGCAGATGTAGAGGTAGGGATGACAGCAAAGCCAGCAAACTCTACACATATAGACAGTCACGACACTGCAACAGGATCAGGACTTAGCAAAGGTACAAACAGGAGAGGATTCTGAAGATTATGGGAAATATCGATGGGTACAGACAAGGATTTGGATTATCCTTGATAGTGGTAAATTTTAGGTGCGGAATTGTGAAAGAAACCAAATGATGCTTTGACACCATAACATTTGTGGGCATCAAGGAGCAGATAGATCATAGGAACAGTTGCGGAATCTATGTTGGTGGCCAAATCTGCGAGGATATGAACATTATTGCAAGAATTGTTTGATTTGTGCCCGTTGAGAAACCAGATAAATCGGCTAAGAAAGCCGTTTCAGGATACGCTCCATAGAGGGACCATCTGTAAATTTACTGGTTAATTCTGTTCGATCTTCACCTCCACCCTCTGGAGGACTGAACTATGTCTTCGAGATAGTGGATGCGTTCACTAAATGGGGAGCGACTTCCCCATCTAGATAATGAAAACCGCTGACGTAAAGAGACAGGATTTTGTTGGACAGAGTTTCTACCCGTTGGGGATTGCAAAGCGCTCTAGAATCAGTCATGGTCCCCGCTACATCCATATATGAGACTGTCTGGGGTAAAACTCAAGTTGGTATCTCTTATCGACCACAATAGAATGCATTTGCTGAACGGATGAACAGAACTTTAAAGACAATGTTATCTAAAATGACATAGTTAGAATCCCTCTTTGGGCTAGATTTGTTACACACCGTGTATGATGTTATTGGAAAGGACAAATGCAAGCAGCGATTAATTGGCTCTATTAAGGAGGCTCATTATGATACCGTCCATAATAAGGGATGGAAGGAACAGCAAAGCTAAGCTTGTTTCCAGGGGTGAACAAAACAGCTGTTGTCTGAAATTGGACAGATGGTTAGGAACTCAGTGCATCAGCCAAGGCTCTTTAGAGCATCGCGATTTGCAGGGACATATGATGTCGCTGACAAAGCAAGTCCATCAGTATATCGAATCCAGACCCCCTCCAAACAAGTAGGAGTGATACCATATTAACCAACTCAAACCCCTTAGAGATAGTCAATGTCCTGTAGTAAGTAGCCGAGTTCCAGAAAACATATTGTCAATGGGAGGCCTGGACCGAGATGAGATGATGCTCTTGGATTTACGTTTCAGGCCATCGACGGTGATGTGGATGAAGGAGTTGGGTAACCACTTCAAGGTTGCCCCCGGAGGGTGAGGATAATTCACATCTTTACACTCGCCCGAGCGAAGGCGGAGACAATAAAAGAGAGAAACAGATGGGAGAACGTGTTTGTTCCGTCGTCTTCCGGAAATAACGTGGGGGATACATGATCTGATATGAATGGATTTTAACATGGCGTTAAGATTAGCCATGGTAGGACCGTTCATAACGTCAGAAGGTTTGGTATCCAGGGAAACTTGGCTTGTGGATTCAGGACTGACGCCCACAGAAGGCAGAAGATAGTTGTGGATGAAGCGTTTTCTCCCTGGCCTTTGGTGACAGGTGTCCTGCAGAGATTTATTCTGAACCCAGGGCTATTTGTCTTTTTATTAATGACTTGGATGAAGAGGTGGAAGGATGGCTTATTGTGTTTTCGATGACGTGGAGGTTGGTGAAATTATGGACAGTATAGAAGATTCTCACAGATTAGAACAGGACAGTGACAGGACACAGGACAGCGCTGAGAAGTTACAGAGGGAGTTCAACCCGGAAAATTACGGAGAGATTCATTTTGGAATGGTGAATTTGAAGGCAGAGGTGATACTTTCTCGAGTCAACCGAGGGCCGCATATTGGTACGAGTTCCACAATGGAAACTGAGTGTCGGGACGTTCTTCAATAAGCCGAGGGCCGCTCATCGGTACGCGAACCACAATCGGCACGGAGCGGTGCACGGCAGGAGCAGAAAGAAGTGTGATTGACAGGTCAGCTTCACCACATCCGCTGTTCTGCACATACTTACAGTGACGCTCGGAAGGCAATATACCTGACAGTAAATCAGGAGAAAGAAAATACAACTTCCTGGCAAATATAAAACAGCCTGGGAATCTACGGATTTTGATCACAGGTCTCTGGAATATCGCTTTGGATCTTTTACAGTGTTTGCAGAAATACTTGCAGTGTATTTCATTGTAACATATGTCAGCTGTCACTGTGGTTTGCATCACTCAAACCGCCCGAAATGACTGAAACGAACGAACCAAAAGAAAGAGTGAATGTTCCCATTTAACAAAGAATTGTTCTCCATCACACCTGTCAGAACAAACTCCTTTCCTTTATTTCAGAAGCGAATATACTCCGTCAACTGTTACAAAATAAATCGACTTCAACATGAATGCCTAATTTAAAAGCAACACAGATTTAAAGAAATACCCTATCTAAATAGTTTAAATTGTTTTAAAGTAAATAGATTGCAATATCCCTTGAGGAGTCAAGTAAATGACACGGGAACAGTGAATAAAAATAGTTTAACGTAAGTGTTTGTGCATTTGGTTGTCAATAATGGCCCTGACGTGATCGCCACGCTAATTGTCTTAGTGGAATTGCTCTCACCTCAATAAAAATCTGCTAAACCGATCACCAGTCCATCTGAGCAGCTGAAACACTCCGTACAACTGAACGCTGCTTCTGACGGAATATGGGATATTCGACGATTTACTACATCGCGGCTATTTTCTATCCCACACTTGTAGCGGTTGGTGTCCCCGGTAAGATGCCGGAGCTGGTCACTTTATGTATGGTGCCGTCGTTACTCTGCTGTGGTATCCGCACTGTTACTAAGCACAGATGCCACCATCGGCTGAAACGTGTTTCCGGAATGGAGGATTTAAGCTTCTCATTGTTTTATTTTTATTTTCGTACTTTGATGGAAGTGACTTTTCTTTTGTTAGTTAGGTTCGTGCCGATATTGACATTGTTTCATAATTTCACCTCGCTAGGATTTCTGAAGACATGCCGGTCTCTGCTTTTCTAGGGCCGAGTCTCATTCAGTGCAGACACTTCCAACATATGACAATGTTGCAGCTTGTTTAAATGACGGTCCAGTCTATTTTCGACAAGTAGATGTGTTCTTAGATAAGTCAGTAAATGATAAATTGTGTTTTGTATCTTTTCATTCCTCTTTCTCACCGCTGCAAACAATCCCTACAAATGTTTCTCCCCTAATAATGGGAATGATGTTGTTTACAATCTTCCATTCACCGGTCCGTGAGTCGTTGAACGCGGATGCCTCGCTTTAAACTGTGGGAAGGTCGCCAATCCACTGACACTCACATCCGTCATTGTCCTCCAGCCGGAGTGCAGCGACCGAGACCGCACACACTGGATTCCCGCTTTCCACTTCCAAACAGACCATACCCTGCATAGCATCGGTAAAATGGGGACATTCAGGGAACTGACCATATTTCTACTATGTTTCCAAATTTCATGCAGTTAATTTAACGGCGATTGTGATCCTTTCTCGGGGAAAATGCGGACTCTCCAAATGCATCACCCGTTACCTGGTTGGAATGGCAACAGCGGATCTGATGGTGGTTATCGTTGCTGCTTTAGTGGAACAGACCAACTATATCTACATTTATTCCAGATCCCTGCTCATCACTCCTGTATGCGCTCTGACACTTGTATTTAAGGTTGTAACGACGGACTGTTCTGTTTGGTTTACGGTCAGTTTTACCTTCGATCGCTTCATCGCAATATGTTGCCGAAAGCTGCGGGAGCGATATTGCACAGAGAGGACAGCAACGGTTGTTATCGTGACCGTGGTTATAGTGAGCTGCGGGAAATGTGTCCCGTTATACTTTGCCCTTGAACCTTACGTCATCATTGACAACACGCCGTGGCGGTGCACCACCACATATGAATACGTTACTTCACCCTCGTGGAGAGGGTACACATTACTGGACTGTATTTTAACACCATTGCTACCAATCGGCTTAATCCTGGTGTTTAACGGGTTAACCGTAAGACATATCGTTGTGGCAAATAGAGTCCGCAGAAGGCTTCGGCACAGCAGTGACATTCAGAAAGATGCCGAGGTAGAAAAACGCAGAAAATCGATGATTTTGTTGTTTTCTATATCAGCTAATTTTATATTATTTTGGATGCCCTATGTAGCCCATTCCCTGAAATGGCAAACTCAAAACTATTTTTACCAGGACAGATATTTGAGTTCCCCGGTATACATCCTACAACAATTTGGGTTCATGTTACAATTTCTCAGCATGTGCACCAATACTTGTATCTATACACTGACACAGAGGAAATTCAGAGAGGAGCTGAGAAATGGAATGAAGTATGTGTTTACATTAAATGGCCTTCTGTGTAGATAACGCCCGTGTCTAATGAAAATTCAGCGGAGTTTTCAAATAAAGTCGTTTTACAATGAACAGATTTGGCAAATATGCCATAAATTCAAATAATCATATACCTGCTCAACCGGAAATTGCAAAGTTGGCGGAAGATTGTTTGCTTCCTACACTTCAGGTAGGTAGCAATATAAACGTTCAATGCGCCAGGCGTGATTGTCACTTTGGTTGAAGTATGTTCCAAACTATCACAGACACTCGACTGACGCAAGGACAGAGATGGCTTCAGGAATTTCTGGGTTTTACTTTCTTCAAAATGGACAGGGTCGGGTAACAGAGTGTAAAGTGAGTGCGATGGGAAACCAGGGATAGTATCGCAGCTGCAGAAAGGGAGGACAACGTGGAGCGTTCGTTTTTAAATAGACTGGGAGACGAACACTGTTTCTGTTCTTCCTTTTGAAATGGGCGCGATCTCCCCATTTGGAGTATCCTGTACAGCCGCCCACAAGATTAACAAAAAAAAACGCAACGGCAACAGCGAGAAACCGACCGGGAAGCGGAAACTGGAAATGAGCCGTTATTGGCACAGCAACTGCAACTTCCCTAATAGTCTTTGGCACATACCCAAGGTAAAATGTTTAGGAATGGCATAAATTCTCAGTTGTGTTCAGGAAGGATTCATGTCACTATAAGAAGAAAGGCTGACTGGCGAACATTCCATACCAGATCTAATATTAGAAACGGAAACGGGTCAGGTGACAGATCTTTCCGCGGGTCCGCATTTCAGAACAACAGGGAGAATTCACCGACATTTACCTTGCACAGAGTTAGGACCAGGGAGCATGGGATCTATTTAATTGGGGGACAGCGATGTGTGGTGACTCCTGGCAGGAGCTCAGGAACGTACATTGGGAAATGATGCACTCGGGGTATTGCGCAACACATATGTGAGGATTGTTTAGGGAGCACTGACACGGGGTTCAGTAAGGCTTGTCTCAGTGACGCAGGGAAAGGACGATAGCGTAAAGTAACCCTGGGAGACAAGAAAGTTGGAACAACACATCAAGAGGAAGAAAGAACGATACTTACAGAAACGGAAGAAAGGATCAGGTAAGGCTACAGCAAGTCACAATGTAGACAGGAAGGAATTTAACAATGGACTTAAAAGACTTCCAGGGGATTTGAGAAATCCTTGACAAGTTGCACTGTGAAGAACAGGAGGAGGCTGGAGAGAGAGTGGATAGATCAG